>NW_024582472.1:1388342-1492108 GCF_018398535.1 Haplochromis burtoni
GATGGATGGATGGATATTGTTTTTGTTTTTTAATGTCTCTGTAAAGCACTTTGAATCACCTTGTTGTTGAATTGTGCTATATAAATAAACTTGCCTTGCCTTGCCTATTTGTGAGCATTTGCAATAGTGATTAATACAACAGTATGGATAGATGTTTAGATATTCTGACCTCTCAAATACTTAATTCTATTTTATCTTAACACTTTTTTCTGTAGCTGTTTAACATAATTTCAAATATTGAGGCCTATAATACACTCTCGCTCCTAAACCCTGTATTAGAAATCCAAACTATTCTCCACTAAGAACGACCCCCATTGGGGAGTTGACGAACGACACGGCACACTGCATTATACTCTGTGATTAGGTTAGACTGCAGACTACGGGAGGCAGTTAATTTTCAGCAGAGCTCCAGCATTATCTACCTCAGCTGCATATTTATTTGAATAAGCCAGGACCACTGAGCAGCACGCAATACACTAGCGACAGAGGTGTGATAATGAAAGTAAAACAGTGGTTGATAATTCTTGCGAATTGCTCCTGATCCCACCGGTCCCTACTCCACTAAAGCTCCCCACTAACTCGCTCATCAAGGCTAATGTAATGTACCAAGCAAAGAAGAACACAATCTGTCTCAGGACTGTTGGCACAGTTTTCTGCAGTATGAGTAAATATCACTTGAAACTGGTGAGGTTTGAGGCGCAGCTGCTCTGTTGACAGCACGGTTACAACAAGAGAGGTGCAATGTTCCACCTCTGTGTTACCAGATGTTGGAAAGCAAAGAAGTACAGTAGTTATTTAAAGCCCCATTAAGTCTCCACTCAGACTATGTGCATGTTTTTAGATCATCTTTTTTTTCTTTTAGAATTCACGGTGGGTGTCTAATGATTTCATCGCAAAAACATCCTTTTTCAAATGTGTGAGGAAAGTGAGTAAAAAGGTAAAAAGTCTTGCAAGGGCGTTGGAAAGGTATTGATTTGAGGCAATTAACACAATTTCTAGCAAAGCGTGGTTAAACATCAGCACAGCATTATATTTAGCAACCAAAATGTCACATTTGAATATCCCAGCGCACAGATGGGTCAGCTCGAGAGGGGAGAAAGTACTTTACATTTTTCATATGTTACATGTCAACAGCAGTGCCCGACAATGGTGGGAAACTCAGATTGCATATCTTAAGCATTAATCAAAGCGAAAATAACATTTCTGTCTGCATAAACACCCCCATCAGTACATTTTATGGTCATTTAATCTGATGGGTTTGTGCTAGTAGCACACTTTACTGCATTTCTCTTGTGCCACTGTGATCTAAGACTTGTAACTGTGAATTGCAAACAAAACTCCAATTATTCAGGCGTTTCTTTTAGCTTTTAATGTGTCTTTGTTTGTCCAGTTTATATTAAATGGTGTTGTTGAATTAAAACATCTAAACATACTGATTTCTTTGAAAAACAAATGGAATTTATGTGATTTTTTGTGATATTCTGTAGACTGATTTTTGGTGAGTATAGTCAGATTTTCTGTATTGTTTGCACTTTTTTCTGTTCATGCATGGCATCATTGGTTTTGCCAGTAGACAGCACTGCAAACAAAGTCTGTTTGCTGATACCTCTTTTTTTTTCTTCTGTACCCCAGCTATTTTAAACTAAGAGGCTTTCTTGGACTATTTTGTGTAATACCAAGTACAACGAACTTTTGTTGCAAATTGTTGAAACTAAGTGCTCGAATAAAAGAAAAATACCCAACAAAGCTAAAGCAAAGTGCTGAATTTAGGTTACCTCTCTCAATTTCTAGGAGTAACACTATTAGTTTCCTGCTACCTTAGAAAAGTGATGTTGCCAGTCTGACAGCAATTATCAGACACGCTGGTGTTGCATCTGAAAGTTGCACTGGCTCAGCACCCAGGGGTGTCTAAGTTGGGGAGTCACATATTTTCAGGTTTCAGATTTTACACAAGTTGTGTCAAATAAAAGTAAGCACAGTAATTGAGAAGACTGAGAGTGATTACCATACGCCGGTAAGACACTTGTTCATTCTTAATGTTTTTATCAATAACCGGTCATCGTAATAGCCTTGGTAAAATGGTTTCACTTTACATCTGTGGATCACTGTGTGTGTGGTTGTGTGTGTGTGTGTGTGTGTGTGCCGTGAGTGAGAGGTGTGGACACTGGGAATGAAAAGGATCCGGTTTGATAATGGGTTGAGAATGACACCTCGACTCCCCAGAGAGTCTGTCAAAATAGCCGTTTTATACTCGGACCTGCACACGCATTCATGCACGCACACACACTGAGAGAGACACGGCGTCCCTTGCTCAGTGCCAATATATTGAGCACTGGAAGGAAGTCATTAAAACGGCAATCAGTGTTTCTTAATTACTAGGCATTGCACAGCGATATTTGGTCTGAGGGGGCCAAGGGACAATTCTTAAACGTTCAGCTCTATTTCAGTCAATTATGAGGGCCGAGTGTTAAAGACCGGCTCCTCCATTTCCATTCTGTTCAAAAACAGACTTAATGAAATTGCCTGGCTATCTGAAAGCCTTGGCCTTGTAAAGTTAAAATACAATCAACATTGGAACCTAACTTTAATTTGTGCGAAAGGCTTGCTTTAATTTTCTCCCACAAAATTGGCATCAACTATAGTTTGCGTTCTAAACAGGTCTGAGGTACTCTGGGCCAGCTTTGAAATGAGCTAAGTGTGAATGTTTAAGTTTCATATGGTAAATATAGTCTTCCTTAATACATGAAACAAGAATTGCATTCTTGCAGGGGAAGAGGAATAAGTCTAGCGTTCACTTGCAATTCAATGAGCCTGTTTGATTGATTATAGCCTGAGGGATAGCTGGATAATTACCAGACATGTTTTAAATATGGAGATTGTTCAGTGTTGCCTCTGTCTATGTTGCCTTATTTACATCTATTAAAAACCTGGGGGTTTGGGGTTTTTTTGGGGTTTTTTTTGCTTTTTTATAAAGAAAAATGTGATTTCACAGAGACAGCACGTGCTGACAGTCAAGGACATGTAGGCAGACTTTGTCCACGTCTCTATATCACATCCGGCCACTTGGTCTGCATCAACAGGCTCGGTAGGAAGTGTGCCCATCCACACAGTACTTACATTCTGATTAGTGGTGGCAGTTTCCGGGAGTGCCAGAGAAGACAGCTTGGAGGGTTTGTTTGGAATAAATGCTCCTCTCCAGGACCAGAGGTTAAAAACCAATCCAGAGAGCCACAAATATTCTCAGAGTGAGTTTGATCTTCATTGACAGAAGAGATTTAGATCATTGCCTCAAGTCTCAAGTGCATGGGAGACAAGGATGACCTCACTGGTATAAGAATCCACATTTTAATTGTCAGTGAGGCAGGCAAATCATAGCAGTTATTTGTCTTTACCTTTATTTCAAGCCAGACACGTTACAGCTGTCACTTGGTATCCATTATAATCAATATTTTTAATAAATAGTTTTCATCAAATACTACATTAAGTAGGGTTATTTTTGTTAATTTAAGACTTCTCTGTTCATTTGTTTTCACACACTCTTTAAACTCATTATTTTCTATTTATATTATTTTATTTAATTTTTCTCAATCTTAACAGCTTGGTCCACAAGATATCATGATAATAAGGCAGATTCAAAGCAGTCCAAAACTCCAATGATGCTGAAATTTACATGGATCAGTAAAAGCAACAGTCAAAAATTTTGAAGGTCATACACAGGAGATACAAGAAACAGCTAGAATGCTAAACAAAAAGTACAAAGGCACAAATGGAAGCAGTGCAGTAAAGGTACCCGTTGAGTAATTGGATAATTGAACACAGGCTTTGCTGAAAACTGACAAGAAACAAAGGATGAAGTAGAACTAATGGCAGTAAAAGACGGTGAGCAATTTCAAAACTCACATCCCCGCTCCCCACCGCCACATGAACATCCCTCGGGTTGGAGAGCATTGGGTTACAGCACCATAGCTAAAGTGTAAACATTTGATTTATTGAGGCAAAACATCACAGTTTTAGAGAAAAGCTTGACCTAAGGAGACCTCAAAAAAGCTTTGAACCTCTCAGTTCAGCTCTTAGTTTCAGCTTTGCCGCCTGTTGTATTTTGAGTGGTATTGCTAGAAGTACCCCATGTCTCAGCTTGTTTACTCTTTTTAGTTGCCTTGGATTAGACTGAGCACCAGCCAGTCACTGTCTGTTCCCGGCATGAGGCCGTTTTCACAAAAAAGAAGAAGAAAAAAACAGTATCTCAGCATCTGGACTCCTCTGGAGATGAATACATGAATGTCCAAATACCCCGGTCAAAAAATGCTGGAAGTCAGCTCTGTTTTTTGCACATTAGGCAAGGTCAAGGTGTATCCTCACGGGGCAGAATGAATCCTGAAATTCAACAATAGCACTAATAAGGCTGGAGATGACCCAAGGAGAATGGGGGCTGTTGAAAAAACTGATAAATGCCTATCAAGAAGTTGCTGAATTATTTATCATCCCTGCTCTGCCGTCAATTTGTTTCTGCCATTTGGTTTTGCTGTAAATAAAATCTGTTTGAGTCAGAAATGGAATTCGGATGAATAGCCCACTATATAAGAAGAGAGGGATTAGGGCTTTCTTTTGTTTGACTAAGAGTTTTGTGCAACATTACCAAAGCCCCTTGGCAAACAGAGTCATCTCCCAATGAGCAATTGGCAAACAGCATAGGCTTTGCGAGATTTAATTACGTCTAATTGTGTCTGTTTCAGTGAGGTCCCATCAATCAGTCTGAGCTATTTTCTGTTCTTTTGCATTTTTAAATAGACAGAATTCAGATTCTTTGATAATGATGAGTGGATGGGGGGGAGAGAATTGTTGCTTATATAAGATGTTACAGCTTATACTCCGCACATCAAGGCAGTCCTAGCTTTGGGTGAATGTGCCATTGATGTTGTTGTGTTTGATCACTAACTTCCATCTCTAGGATTTGGTATGATGCAACAACCAAGAAAGCACAACGCTGCAGCATATGGCTTTAAAGAGTGGCATGATAGCAAAAGCAAACATAGCGGCATCTGCCGCCGCACTGTTATCTGCAAACCTGTCTCACGGCCTCTGCTGTCCTCACATCTCTGTGTCATCTGTGTCCACCCATGAATGATGTTCCCTTGCACTCAGCTCCCCCAGCCCACCCTCACCGTAAGATTAGTTCCACCTCCTCTCACCCCCTGAAGTGTTCTTCTTAAGGGCTTAGGCTGCTTTATCTCCTCTCTGTTTATATTTACCTGGATATATTTGTGAGAACGTGGGGTGTGCTGACCTGTCAGCATTTGTTATTAAATCCTGCAGCTGCTCATTTCAAGAATATCCAGCATATTGTCATTCTTGATGACGGATCAACAACAAATGGTCGCTAAAGTGGCACTAATAAATTGAAAATCCGTTGCAAGTAGGACTTTTATTCTACATGATTTTCCAGTGTTGCAGAGGCTGAATGTAGTAATTTTAATAGAGACCTGAAGCTTGGTGAGAAAAAAATATTCTGTATCATGGTGTGGCACAAAAGTAACACACCAGGTTCGAGTCATCTTACATGTTAATACTTTGCATTTTCTGTTTTGTTTTTCACATAATATTTTAAGGCATGTCTCTGCTTACTGTTTGTTAATATTTGTGCAAAGGTGAACACTCTAACCTTGACATTAACTTAAACCTCTAACCTCAGCCTATTTTAACCATAACTATTTTCCAGGATGACTCATCTAGATATTTTCAAGTAAACACAACATGTTATGCAGGGGTATCTGAGCAAGATAACAATCCACGATGACAAACACAGCATCTACAGTGGGGCAAAAAAGTATTTAGTCAGCCACCGATTGTGCAAGTTCCCCCACCTAAAATGATGACAGAGGTCAGTAATTTGCACCAGAGGTACACTTCAACTGTGAGAGACAGAATGTGAAAAAAATCCATGAATCCACATGGTAGGATTTGTAAAGAATTTATTCGTAAATCAGGGTGGAAAATAAGTATTTGGTCACCTCAAACAACGAAAACGTCGGGCGCGTCACAAACCTGAACCGGTCTCTGTAAGCAACCGCTCTGCCCCCACTCGTTACCGGTAGAATGCACCGGGTTTGAACGGTCATCAATCGTATAAAAGACACCGGCCACAGCCTCAACACAGTCAGATACGTCCAAACCCGCCACGGGCCAAGGAGCCAAAAGAGCGGTTCGAAGGACACCAGGAAAAGATTGTAGACCGCACCAGACTGGGAAGAGGGAATCGTACAATTAGGCAAGCAGGCGGTGTGAAAAAAATCAACTGGGGAGGCACATCAGAACAAGGGAATGACAACAAGACGCACTGATAATCCCCTCGACTCTGGGGCTCCAGCGCAAAGATCTATCCCGGGGGGGGTCAAAATGACCATGAGAACGCGTGAGCACCAGAACCAACACGGGGACCTGGAATGAATGACCTGCAGCAGCAGACGGGACCAAAGAACCAAAGCGCACCACGTAACACACTACAACGCAGGGACTCAAATCCCCGCAGTGACCAGATGTGTCGCTGCGAAGCCAGTGCATGCCAGGCCCGTCTGAAGTGTGCCCAGAGAGCACATGGATGACGTACAGCCAGAGGGTTGGGAGACAGCAGCGTGCGCAGAGAAACCAAAGTAAACTTTTTGGTAATAAACGTCAACGTCGTCGGTGTTGGAGGAAGAGAGAACGACGATGTGCAGCCCAAAAACACAACCCGACTGGAAGCAGGGGTGGAAACAGTCTGCATGGGCGCATGGTTCTGCCAAGGGGACAAACAGGACGGACGATCCGGTGTAAGGACAGAATGAATGGGGCCATGTATCGTGAGATTTTGAGCCAAAACCTCCTTCCATCAGTGAGAACTTTGAAGATGAAACGAGGCTGGGTCTTCCAACATGACAATGATCCAAAACACACCGCCCGGGCAACAAAGGAGTGGCTCCGTAAGAAGCATTTGAAAGTCCTGGAGTGGCCTAGCCAGTCTCCAGACCTCAACCCCATAGAAAATCTGTGGCGGGAGTTGAAAGTCCGTGTTGCTCGGCGACAGCCCCAAAACATCACTGCTCTCGAGAAGATCTGCATGGAGGAATGGGCCAAAATACCAGCTACTGTGTGTGCAAACCTGGTAAAGACCTATAGTAAACGTTTGACCTCTGTTATTGCCAACAAAGGTTATGTTACAAAGTATTGAGTTGTATTTTTGTTATTGACCAAATACTTATTTTCCACCCTGATTTACGAATAAATTCTTTACAAATCCTACCATGTGGATTCATGGATTTTTTTTTCACATTCTGTCTCTCACAGTTGAAGTGTACCTCTGGTGCAAATTACTGACCTCTGTCATCATTTTAGGTGGGGGAACTTGCACAATCGGTGGCTGACTAAATACTTTTTTGCCCCACTGTAAATGTTCATACCACTAGCAATAAAGCTTAACTTATGAATGAGAGAGGGCCGATGATACAACAGATGATATATAAAAGATAGAATTAGCCACTGTGTCTGAAAAGTGAAGTAAATGATAAGCAGGCTATGATTCCTTTGGTTTGCAAAGTAACTCAGACAACTTCTCACTCAAATTTATTACCTCAGTAAACACTTTCTTCATGGGTTCATGGTCTCCAATGCTAGTTTCAGTATTTAATGTAAACCAGTACCAGAGCCTATAGGTGGATGCTGCAGCAAATGTTATAATAATGTATGGAACCTTTGTAAAACTAGAAAAAGTGAAGGTATTAGCCAAGTCAGTGAGATTCAATCTCTGAATTTATGGGATCGCTTTGGCATCAATTATGAAATGTTTGGGGATTCTTTTGTAAAGAATCAGACTCATGTTAGTCTGTCAGTGGAAGTCTCAGCTAGCTGTAAGAGATTTTCTTGTTTTGTTTTACACCCTGCGAGCATTTTTCACTTTATTACGTCCTCGCTATGAACCAGCAAGCAATTACAGACATGCAGGCAGCTCATCCCCCTGCCAACCCCCGTGTAACTATACTCAAGAGTGCGTATGAAAATTCACTTGTCATTTCTTCTCTTTTTCACAGCCTCTAAATAAAATGTGCTTTTCCACAGACTAGTTTCAACTTCAATCTTCTGCATAACAAATGTTCTTCCATCACATGTCTGCATGTGTTGTGTGGAAGCGGCATCTCAGATGTACTACTGTTATTGCTGTAGCTACACTACTTGTCATTGGACCCCTGAGCAGCTCCCGCGGTCTAATGATACTAGCATACTTATCCTGTCATAATTCCAGTTACTGACTTTAGAAAACAAAGCAGCGGAGAATAGTTCCTAAGACAACTCATGCAGCCATTACTTTCATGTTTCGTGTGTAGGGGGGGAAATGATCTGCTACGGAAACTGATGGCCAGCGTGATATTTCAAAAGGTTACGCTGCATCTTGCTCAGCAATTGTTTTCCACAGATTTATATTTGTTTAAAGGGGGGTTGTGGTTGTCAGCGATAACAAATGCACTGACAAATAACTGGGCAGCGTGCCATTTGGAATTCATTTACCCAGACAAGGTAGAGATAAAGGCACCACCCTGACTGTCTGCAAGCGACACTTCGTAAATCAGAGAACAGCGTAGATGAATTACACTAGTAAGAAAGTCTCTCTACTGAAGGACAACAGCAGTGTGTCTATTTACAAGCAGCTGGCCTACAGCATAGGTCAGCTCTCACTCCTTCTCTCTTTGCCCTTTTGAAAATGGTACACCAGGCCACAATGCAAAGAGTAATGAAAGACAGAACACAAGTTCAGAGTGTCATTTGAGCTGTTTCAAAGCCGTGAACCTGAGACAGTATTTCAGTGGCTGCATCCGAACGCTCCCTATCTTGTGATCAATCAGTCAGAACTATTAAATAAAAAGGTAATAAAGTATCAAAGAGTCGTTTTACCTTATATGTCTTAGTGATTAATAAATTATTAAGATTAAAGTAATTATTGTGATTTGTTTTACATCAGTGACATGAATATATATGTATGACTAAGCAGTAGTTGGCTTTTTTGCCTTACATTTTGCCACTTTGCGTGTAGTTTAAACAAATCTGATTTTAAAAGCTAAATGAGCATATATTAAGTGGAATAAGTGTCTTTTTTGTACAGAGTAGATGATGTGTACACCTTAAATAGATTGTTTTAGCATTTCCACATATGTTTGTGTATTTTTAGTCTTTGTTTTAGTCTGATCAGTGTAGATTTCATACATTTTCCATAATAGAAGTTACTATTAAACACTGATCACTGTCTTGACATTGATTAGTTCAAGCTTTTAATAAATATAAGCTAAAATATACCCTAAAATGACACTATAACTGATAATATACATGAATTATCATTGTCTTTCTTCAGCTCCACTGGTACATAATATATCAGTTAATGATAATATTAATGGATTGGATTTGTATAGCGCTTTTCAAGGCACCCAAAGCGCTTTACAATACCACTATTCATTCACTCTCACATTCATACACTGGTGGAGGCAGCTACAGTTGTATAGCCACAGCAGCCCTGGGGCAGACTGACAGAAGCGAGGCTGCCATATCGCGCCATCGGCCCCTCTGGCCAACACCAGTTGGCCAGAGGTTAAAAAAATAAAGAATGAAAAATAAAACACTGAAGGAGGGACAGAAAGACACGATGGATTCATATCTTTCCCCACTTTGTGCCTGTATTATGCATTCAGTCCAATATTTAACCATGCCACAAAAAGCTCAAATGTGCTGAGATATGCAAAAACTCCTACACGGCTTTTAATATTTCTGACATGATTTATTTCAAAAGAAATGTTCAGAGGAGACATAAGAAATAAAATGCTATTTTTATGCAAAATGGTTACAGTGCTGCTGTTGTGGAGATCTTCTTATCTTTTATCATTTTGGCACCACTTTGTAGTCACTGCACATTATTAGTAAACAGAACATGTAGTAATGTATTATTCAAAGTAACCATACCATCGCCGTTTACAGAAGCTGATTCGGTTTGACACAGAAGAGCAAATGGTTACACAGCTTCTCAATACATGATTTTAAAGTCAGTGTCAAATTACTTAGTCTTGCAATGTTTCCTGGCCCTTTTTCTGTATTTCATAATTGCTGACAAGTTCCACATCATGTTTTATATTAAAACTAGCAAAGGAGTGAAATCAGATTTTCTCCAATAAATGGATCGATTGAGGGTCAGCAGGAACTTGGCAGAGACTGTCGACTGGAAAGCCATGCATACTTCACTGGACAGCGGGGTTAGTGCTGTTTTCACCCTGTGAAATATATGCTTGTTTATGTGTCATCATGTGTTCCTGGAGACATCAGGAACTACCAAGAGAAGTGATCTTGACAGGCATTTATTACCTTTGCCACGGAGGTTTTGCTTTCAGTAGCGTTTGCGTGTGTGCGTGTCATTGGGACTGTAAACACAGTAGCTCAAAAAGTTTTGAAAGAATTCTGATAAAACTTTGTAAGATTATAGAGTGCAGTGATATAAACAATCCATTTAATTTTGGCATATGTCCAACGAGGTTCTCAAGGTCAACTTAATAATTTATTGGTTTTAAAATTGACAAAAAAAATGTAAATTTAAAAACTATGATTCTTACAAGTGTGGTGTATATGTTGAAAATATACAGAGTACAGTATAAAGATTAAAAATTTAATTTGACCTCTGACCTCTCCTTTAAAGTCAATAGATTAATCTAAAGATCAAAGTGATAATAATGCCAGACAGAGCTATTTAAAAAATGTTTCTTATTGCTATTGCTTCACTTTATTATGACTTTGTTATGTACATTGCAGTAGAAGGTTATAAAGATGTAAATATATCTGAATACAAAATAAACTTCTGAACATTTTTCACTTTACTATTAAGCATTTAAACAAATTTACTAAATAGTGAAATTATTGCTAATGTCTACTATATTAATAAATACATAATTGTTATACTCAAAATGAATGTTTTTCATTTATTTTAATTCTGCAATGAATTTAGAAAGAAAACAAAATGAATATATACAAAATACAACACTATTCCCTCAAAAGTAAATACTCCCCAGACTGTGAGCTTCCTTGGTGGAGTTTGCTTGTTATATTTATGTCTGGATGTGGGCAGCAAGATACAGTTGTTAAACTACTGAGGCTTTGCAGACACATGTCTATTAATCATGTGACATAAATTTGTCCACCATTTTTAGACATATGAAAATCACAGTGACAGTTAGAAATCTGGTAAATAAGGTCCCAGTCACATAGACCAATAGATTAATCTGCAGCCATCCAGGAACCACCCTGGGAACAATGTGTATTCCCCAACCTGTCGTCAAAAGCAGTTCTCATAGTTAGAAAGGAAGTGACAGACTTGTCTACAATTACTGGCCAGCTACTCTGTACTGAATAAACTGAATATCCAAACCGTGACTTCAGAGTAAAAAGTGCACATATTTTGAAGCATTTTAACTGCAATACTAACGCACATTTTTTCTTTGAAGGTAGCCCTTCTCCATTTCCAATTTTCTTTGCACTTTATAAACTTTTACTACCGCTCAGCCATGTAGTTAGCAAGTGTGCAATTTGCTAGAAGCCGAAGTAATCATCAGGCTTTTGGTGCATCACTGTCTTTACATCAGAGTTTACAGCGTGAGAAACAACAACCTCCAGGAACTAACTAGTCAGGGAATACACATCTTAAAACAGCAATCAGTGGTTGTATCAGGTCTGATATGGTGGACAGCTCTTGAGCAATGTGCTCAAAATGTGCTGTGAAAAACCTCAGTACCAATATGAGCATGGGATCAAAATTAATGCTGACTTAAAATGAAAGTGGCTTTCTTTTTCTTGGCCTACATTTGCACGCCCTGCCCTCAGCCCCAGATGGTTTGGGCTTAGTCCTAGACTTCGTCAAGCCTTAGAAACCCACTTGAGGTGTGTACTACAAAGCAAGCTCAGCATATCCAAGCTTTCTTTGAATTAGCTTTGTCTTTGTTAACCCAGGCTTTCACTCTTTCTCTCTCTGACACACACACACCCACACATACACATATAGTGCACAAAACTGCACCAACAATTACACTTACAAGCAAAATCATAAAACCTCGTGAATAACCTTATATTTAATTGTATATGTGCAGGAAATTAGGCCAACTGTAAGAAAAATGCCAGCTTTCCTTTCATGAGAAAAATAAAGTCCACATGAAAATAACAAAACCTTTAAGAATCAGGTCAGTCATGAAGTCAGTTTACAACAACAGTCTTTGAAGGTTACCCCGAGTATTTCATGTAGGCCAGGGAAAGTGGCTGGCTTTATTTCCTAAGCTGAGTGGCAGATACAGTACAACGCTTCATTGCACCCATAGCACTTGACTGTGGGTCCAAGCATGTGGCCTTGATTTAGGTGAATGAGCACATCCAATTTATATTCAGGCAATCACCAATCGCTCAGAGAGACACATGCACGCACACAATTGCATTGACTGTCTCTCTCGCCAGCAGTGCTCATTACCCAGCTCAGACAAAAGAAAGAAAGAAAAGCAGAGACAGAGAAAACCCCCAGACACAGAGGAAATCTACTCCCACAACAGGCTGTTCACTCTACGCCAACAGTCATAGAGTCAGTGATCCTGGAAGCAGCTGCATGGCACTCACTCACTTTGCTCCCTCTCCACACTGCCAGAAAGGTCCGTGACAGGCCTCCAGACTGCAGACCTCCTTGCCCCCTAGCCCCCTGCTCATGCAGCTTAAACTAGGTGCTGAGTGTTCATGCAAGGGACTTCAAAGAATCAGAATGAAGGTAATAAGAAGACAGCTGGCGTGCACAAAAAGGTAATGTAAGGACAAGCCAAAAAACTAAAAGACACTAACAGAGTAGAGTTACAGAATTGGAGGATAATCGTCATTTGAATCAGGACTGTGTAGCTCCTTTTACAATTCACATACAGCTTACAAATGAATAATAAGATGAGGAATGGTGCATACGCTTGATAAACGTGTTCTTTAATTTCTTGTTGTGTTAATGCAAAATTACAAATGCATGTTTTAATGTGAAGAAATCTACTTCAGCCCAACTTTGAGTTGAATCAAGCTAATAGCTCTCTAATAGTCTCAGCAAAAACACTGTGAGAGCTGAATTTCATGATGTTGTACAGGTGTTCATTCCCATGTTGCTAGGCAGGTCCAGATGGTTAGCAGAGTCACATGGCATATATTGCAGATGTTGCAACAAAAAAAAAATGTGGCTGTGGTTCAATTTGGACAAGTGTAAATGCAGTGCAGGTGGCAGTTTAACAGAAGTAAGGAAGGTAGACATGGTGTCAGAACAGCTCTGATAGAAAGTCACAGAAAATAGAAGCCTTTGTTCTCCTGCAAGTCATCCCCGTAATTATTTTGGGGGTAAAATTTGATAGCGGCAGGATCAGAACCCATTTGTGTCCTTTCTATTTCACAAAACTCGAATTCCTGCCGCTCTCTCACAAGCTACACACTTCACTCACATGCACAGGATTATTACAGGCAGCTGTCAGTGTGGAGGATTATGTTAACAGTTTAATTATACTATTGCTTTCCAGGGTTGATAATAGTCATTATTGTGTGTATGTAATTGTAGTCAGTGATCAATTAAATCATCTATTATAATGTTAAACTGAATAACATTCAGTATTTGCAGGATATTAGGGCTGGGTGTGTTACAGTGATATCACATTACTTATAATAATGCAACACAATGCAGTATTTTACAGTTTTTTCCAGCAATTATGCAAATTAAGAAGAAATGAGGATGACGCGGGATGGATAGACAGGTGGGGAAGGAAAGATGGACAGACATGACACGATGTTCAATGGAAGCTTCAGTTTGCCTGGGGCTCTTACCTAAGCATCAATCTGTGCTTGTCCACACTGACATACAAAAAAACACACGACAGCACAATGCCTGACAAGTGTGTAGTAAATGATAAATCACAGGCAAAGTTAACAACGTTTCAATCTGTGATATTATTTGCTCTGTGAGTAACAAATATGGAGTTATGGAGTAGAAACTGACACTTTTTTCCCCTAATAAGGCAAAAACAAGATTATGCTCCATTCATCCCATCTGAAAGGAAAGAGGACGATAACATCGTGTTACTACAGCCACAGAAAGGTTTAGTCACTTAATTTAAGCACTCAAGATGGAGACGGGCAGGGCATTTGTTGTTGACAGTCGAGATTAGAATCAGCCGCAACAGACAGTAGTCAATTTCAATAAGTGGACCTGATTGCCTTAGCTGATTACTTTGATTTTTATTAGCTTTGACTGCTCTTATCAATAATCTAAAAATAAATTAGATCATATGAGGATACAAATAAAGGATAAAGGCAAATAACAGTAGACTGATTAAACTGAATAGGATAGATATGATTTTTAAAAGGCAGTCCAGACAGAGTGTCTTGTTCACCTGTGAAAACACTCCTATTAAAGTCATCATTTTGACATTAATCATTATTGTGGTTCTGGGTTTTCAGCCCAACATTTTGAGTTTGGCCTTTATCTTTTCTGTTTTTTAATTGTTTTTGGATTTTTGAGCTTGCATTCTTTTACACCTAGCAGACACTTCCTGTTTGTGACGATGTTACTCTCAGGTTTTCTTCATCTTGGTTTTGCCACCGTTTACAACCTAGTTTCTGTTTGTGGATATAGTTTTATTTATATTTGATTCCTCGCGTTTCAGTTTATCGTGTCTCCTCTGTGTTCCCTATGTCTTACTGTCTCCGTGTCTGTGTTACATGTTCTCTTGTTCTGGGTTTCCTGTTTTATTTTCGTAGTTATCTTGTCGCTTATGTTTCGTGTTCACCTTTACTTCCTTCCATGTCTCATTATCTGGACTATGTTCACTTGTGTTACCAATATGTTTCCATCTGTGCCTGATTGCCCTCTGTGTCTGAGTGTAGTTAAAGCCATAGTTTGCTTGTGTTCCTTGTTCCAGTATCTGTTGTCCTTTTCCACTGTTTTCCTCGTAATGTGTTGAAGGCTGCTTTGTATACTGTTTTAATTTTTCTATAGACTTCTGCATTCTGTGGATTTTGTACAAGCTATAATAAAGGGTTGGCTTTTATTCAATCTCAGAGTCAACATTCAGGCTCCAATCCTGCAACCCCGGACAATCATGATGTGAGTAAAAAAAAAATAGCAAACATGTGCAGAAAACTTATATCTTCTATGCCAATTGGCCACTGTAATTTTCCTCTTGTGACAGACATACTAAAGATGCCCTGACCCAAAGAGAGGCTCGGCAGGAGCAAATGACATTTCCTGTCAGCACTGCAACTCATGTGACAGTGTCAGTATAGGATGTCAACAGCATTACTATAGTCTCAGGGTACACTGATGACTGTCAGAGGAACTGCAAAATACTGTCAAGGGATTTCTCAATCTTCTTCAGCAGCGTTGTTACTTCGCACACCCAGATAACATTACAAAGATTTTTTTTTTCACCCCACGCTGGAGCCTTCTGAAATGGAAGAGAGACTCATTTTGAAAATTCATGTGTGTTATTCTATTGGCCCTGGAAAGTTCATGCAGAGTTGTAGAAAAACTTTCCTCCAAAGCTTCAAAACCAGAGTGCTGAAACTCTAATCTGCATTGTCACATCGATGTACAGCCTGGAGCTGCTCCATTAACTATGATAACAGGGAGGAACAAACTCTTTTCTCTTGTTTCAGTCTCTGGCAGACAGCACTCACAGTTACCAATACAAGCTGAACTCTCTTAGGACAACAAGATGACATATTTCAAACCTCAATACAATGGTTCTCTTCTTTGTATTCCAACCACCTCTGAGGCTTTAATACTTTTTCTCTAGAATTTTGTTATTTCGAGAACAAAACTGAGATTTCCAAGGGGAAAAAAATCTGGTTAGTGCTTGAATTTTTTTCTCTTTGCGTGATTTTCTAATGAGCATCATTCAAAGTAAACCTTCCTTCCCAGAGAGCCTCACTGGGAGCTTCCACAGTAAGACATTGCATCTAATCGTCACTGCAATTATCTGTCCCACTGGCTTCATAGAGTCTGCCAGGAGTGGAACCTTGTCCTCAGCTCTCTCTTAATTTTCTTTATTGTCATTCCATAAACAAGATGCATTAGTAAAGAAAATGCACATTAATTTCCATTGGTCTATTTAAAATTAATGCTAAAGGAGGGTGGTTTGATTGATAAACTGATATACATCCAGACATATCGATTTTTGTTTTTTCCAAATTCTACTAAAACTGGAATTATTTTGATAAATATTTATCATTACCTGATAGTGTAAGGTGCAAATATATGAACTTGATGTAAGTGAAAATAGCAGAAGATCTGAAAGTGCAGGGGGAGCACATCTTTCGTCAAAATCCTTCTGTTTTTGAACAAAGCAGTCAGCTTAAACATTCTGCGTTGGATTTTTTTCTTTCCTCTCACTCAGCCTCTTTCTACATCCCAACAGTCCCATCCCTCCGCTTTATCTGCTCTTCCCTCTAAATCTATCTCTCCCGTCTTGTTTTGTTGCTTAAGCATGGACTCTCTTCCCCTTCTTCTGTTTCTTCTTCTCTTATCTTCCTCTGTCTCCTCCCCTTTTCCTTTAACTTTGCCTCTCCAGTATATGTCTCTCGCAATCCCTCCCTCTTTTAGTCTTTAGCAAAAATCCTGGCTCCCATCTTATCTCAAGCCTCCATGTAGCAATGCCAACCATGACCAAAAAAAACAGGAACTTACATTTCCTTGGCTGGTTGCCATCTTCTCTGCCTCTCTCCTTCCCCACGGCTTTGGCCGGGTCATGTATCTGCCTGCCAGCAAGCAGAGAGTTGCATGAGCGATCGAAAAAAAAAAAAACAGCAAAGGGTTTGCTTTACTTTGCCTTGAGTTGGCAGATTAGAACCTTTGACACCTTATCTCTTCAGACGATTCAGCAGTCGACTTAGTTATCATGCTTGTGTATGTGTCTATACACAGCCTGTTAAAGAATTTTATAAAAAGGGATAACTCAAGTTTTTCAGGCACCTGAGGACAGATTCCAAAAGAAGTATTTTATGTTGCCCTTAAGAGTTTCCAAAATAGCACAAAAACTTTACAAGAAATAGAAACTTTTAAATGTGAACAAATCAAAATCCAGAGCTTGGACTAAGGAAAGTGTTTCTCTTTTCGTTATAAATGACATCCATATATCCAGAATAAGTTCATAATAAGTATATGTGCAAGCTGATTAATAAAGAGTGTAGCCAGTATTGGGGTGCTTTGAATCATCCTAACCCTATCTACCACAGTATAGTTTGCATAAAATGAGCTTGTTTTGTCAACCAATAAATAGCGATTGTTTTTGGATTTTTGGAAGAAATCATTGCAAATCTCCCAAATCCATTTATTTTGAAGGCATGTGGGTTTTAGATGGAACGTATCCCAGCTGACATTGGCGACGAGATGCGGCGCACCTTGGACAGGTTGGCTTTCATTCACAAAGCTAAAGCAGGAAGGCAGACAATCATTCACTCACACATTCACACCACCCAGTTCCAACAATTCACCAAGCAATCAAGTGAAGTGGCCCCATTTTTCAACTGCTCCAACAGTAACACTGTGCTTGACCCTTAAAGTTTGCTAGCAGATTTATTTTATGAGCATTTGAAGATATTTCCCCACTTAAAAACCAAAAAGCATAACATCATGGTAGCTGAGAGAAAAAATGTGGAGATCAAGGTTAGTATCGGGTGTGATGTGTAGGGATTATATATCTAAATATCTGAATCTAAATATCATTGCTTAGATTAGAACCATGTGGTGGACCAAAATAAAACTGAATCAACTGATTTTCATAGAATTTCCCAAGTAGAAGTCATGTTTGGGAAAGTTTGGGTTTCAGTCTCCATGACTGTAACTGTAACTTCAATTTTGACCAAGCAGAAAACTCGATGTTGCACACTTGAATTAATATCAGAGTAAAACCATAAAGTGTAGCACAGTGGTGCAGTGGTTAGCGCTGTTGCCTCAGAGCTACCCACGGGTTGACTGGGGCCTTTCTGTGGGATCTCTCCGGATACTCCTCCCACAGTTAGGTTAACTTGCAATAGCAAGCTGGTCATAGGTGTGAATATTAGTGTGAATTTCTGTTTGTCTGTGTTAGACTGGGAACCTATCCTCCAACCTCCAAAATTCTTAAGCAACAACATTCAAGGTGAATCCAGGGTTACTTTGTGACTATAACTGGCTTAATTATTAATGCTGTTTCAGCCTCGGTTTCATAAGCTAACAGATTAGTATTAATGGACACCCTGCTGTTGGTTCGTGGGTGTCAATTGTGAAGCATGTTTTCATCATTGCTGGACTGCTTTTATTTAATAACCCTGTTTATATAACCTTTTTTTCACCATAGGAAACAGCCATGTTCACAACATTCCAAATATTTAATCGTTCTAAATATTTAATGAAGATGGATTTTCATTTGTGAGAGAATCACAAAATAATTTAATATGGACTAAATTATGTTACAGTGGATTCATGTGCAAATTCCAGCATTGCTGAACGGTGCTTGCTGAGACCTCTTGATCATCTAGCAACAGAGACTGAAAATGAGCAAACTACCTCCACTTGAATAAAGTGTTTTGCATCTTTCTTCTCTGTGAACGTTTTTTTTTTAAATTACTCCTATCCTACATCCTGCTACAATTTTGAAGAAATTTGGAAAGCTCACTGCAAATATTAGTATAATGTTTATGAATATCAGCTCAAAAACCTAAGTCATTTTCATAACAGTGGGACAACCACAACATTTTTCATGTTGTGGCTGGAAGGCACCATAAATCGCTCAGTGTGTCCTCAAGATCCATGGCAAGGCATGACGATCAATAAATGTATTTACCATGGGTGCTGAGTGACTCATGAATTTTACATAGATAGGAAGCCTCTTTCCAAAGTCAATATGTCATTATGAATAATTCTTTACATGCGAAACCCCCTTCACAGAAAGAAAAAACATGAATGGAGAGAGCAAAATGAGTCGTTACCATGGTGTAGTGTGGGAACATGCTGCGTGATATATTGGCAGATTTCAACATAGACACTGATGCGGTATTTGAGAATCATGTCTGCCGATTATTGGTGGAGTAATGCAGTCTGCAGATGCTGGCTATCTGTGCGACGCAAGGCAAACAAATGTGTCCGACTAGCCAGCACCGGGTACTCTGCAACACTCGGCCAGTACCTTTTCCTGTATTTGCATCTGAACATAATTATAACACCCACGCGGTGACATTATTGCTATCCGGCTTTCTATTCTACCCAAACATTGTGAGTCTCGGCATAATAAATAATAAACAAAACTGGAAGAAAAAAAAAAGAAGAGACATAGAAAAGCCAAACCATATTTGCACTGGAAATGATGAATAATTGAATCTGGGAGGCATACTCACAGATGCAGACACAGACGTGCTTTCATGCACACACATTTACACGCACACATGCTATACACACACACGTAAACACGGGGGGGAAACACTCCACTGGGTCTCCAGTGCCATCTAGAGTTTGACTGCCCGAATGTGAGTGAAAAATGCTAATATTACAATTATGGTTTTTAGGAGTTTCGTTGTCATGGTGGCTCAAAAAACGAGGGTATGGGAGATTGTACGCTCATGTTCACACTATTTCCTCCCACTGTTCAAAGACATACGATTGCCATTAAGCAACGATCACTCACACGAATAAATGAATATGAATGACTGTCAGTTGTTTTTGTGTCTGCCACTCAGTAAAGCAGCAGCCCTTCGTGAGTACAAAAAAGGAGGCTAGTAGAAAAATGTAATGATTTATTTATTTATTTTAATTAATTTTTTTTTCTGCATGTCTTTACAGCTTTTTATGGAGAAATTAAGACTTCTGTGTTTCACCCTGCAGTGTCACAGTGAGTGCTCAAGCTTCTTGCTCAGTCTCAGCTGTACTAACAAACAGCGGAGCGTTTGCCGAGGGCGACCACGCACCAGACCTCGTGTCTAGCAGCTGTGTGCTTTCACATATGTTCTTCACATTAATGAGAAGATGTGTCACTCTTCCGGCTGGCCGCTCCTGACAAAGCAACAAGCCATGCATGAAGTGTTATCAGCTTGTCGAAACACCAGCAGAGTGATTATCCCTCAGGGTATTGGTGTTGTTACAAGGATTAACTTTTTTCCCTCATTTTTCGAGTATGTTAACTTCCACCAGCATCAACTGGCCTTGGTTATTAGGGTTCCTGTTACTTTCTAGCTCTCTAAACTTGTCTGCGGAAAAACGTGTCTAAATTGTCTATCATCTATCTTCTTGTTCTTAAAATGTTATCTAATTAAGTTTTCAGATTAAATATTATTGTATTGTATTGAAATACCTAGTATTAGAATAGTGTGTATTTCTATCACTAAACCATATAGTTTTTTTCTGTACTTTGACAAGATACAGTACAAAAAGTTTCATTATATTTTAAATGTTAGTAACAGTCCACTAATATAACACATGGAGTAATATGACCATGTAATAGTTTTAAAGAGTATTCCGTTTGTCAGTAATACTCCAATAAATTTAATTTCAAGATTTAAAAAAAATGCATAAATGCATGTCTTTTGCTTGTCCTTATTCCAAAATTGTAAATAAATTCTCTACCACTGCCTTATGGATTGTTATTTTCTGTGACTGTTAATACTGTGTTTCCTACATGCACCTCTTGCATGTAAGGGAGCAGACACAAACACAAAAATTCCAGAAGTTTTCACAAGCACCTTCATATCTGACATCCTTTTTTTCCCCTATGGGCGCTGGCAAAGGAATACACAACATAAGCAGCTGTTGCTCTTTCCACCGCTATAGACGTTAATGTTGTGTTTCCCATTGGCAGCACTTCAGATGCCATTGGCAGAACCTGTGCTCTGAACATGGCACCACTCCAGAGGCTTTCCATCCCTTGCCATTTAGTGCCTCTGCAAGTACACATAGGTCAGGGTGATTTTGTTTTTCCCCCCTCACGGGAGGCTGAATAGACTGGGGTAAGAATTGAAAAAGGTACAGAAAAGCAATTTTGGTTAGTTAAAAAAAATCACTGATGCTGTGCTTTGGATGTCCTCTTCTATCTTTTGATCCCTTTTCTTGCACCATAGAGTTGAAACTGAAAAAGAATAGCCAATACTGAGAGGCAAAGAGGTGGAAGGGAAACTTTTAATTGGCTACATAGAGCACAGCTGTGTTTTGTTGTTGCCCCCAAAATTCCATTTGTCAAAAGTGCAGAGCACTGCAATAGGGAGGCAGGCACCTGAAACTAATACATACTGTAAATACTGGTACCGGGGTTTATAGAAGTCTGGTCACCTTCAGCAGTCATGCTTCCAATTTCCCGGATAAGATAACTAGCTAATTCAGTCAGGAAGTAGATAATTCAAATTGTAAACTATCATATTTGTCTAATTGACAAGGGGTATGTAGCTACTGAATGATTAAAGGCGGCTGCGTCTGACCCAAAATATCTGCACAAGCAGTGCCTCAGTGCAACATTTACTTTGATATGTTTTATTCATTTTTCCTGACTCCAGAGAAGGGAGGAGGGGAGGCGATGTTGGGAATCAGACCGTGTTTCCAATCACCGACAGCATTGCCTCATTTCACTAATCATCATTCAAATTGATTTGCTTCCCCCACCTAGTCCCTCGTTTTAGTGTAAACGCTTTACAGTGACTGCACCCCCACCCTCTACTGAATTGCAGCTGAATGGTCCCCAAGTTCCCAACAATAGGCTCATGAATACTGAAGTAGTATTTTAGTATTTTATTTTTCTCTGGCTGCACAATTCTATTTGCTGTCATAAAAGAAATGAAATCCACTTGAAAACGAGGCCTTTTGGATCATTTGCATGCAAGCTTGCCTAGTAATGAAATGAAATATGACACGCCAATTTAATTACTGCTTCAGAATTGTCTCGCCTCACAGTATAAATATTGATTTAGGCTCCTCTCTCTTCAAATCCCATTCCACTATCCCTTTCACTCTTTCTTTTGATTCTTCCATCTCTCATATAATATTCCAATCTTCTCTGTTTCTAAACACTCTCTTTTTCTCTGTGACACAGATGCTCAGAACTGCCGTCTCCTCCTCAAATTTCCCTCTCAGTCAATCCACCTCTCATCTCCCTTCCCCAGCTGCCCACTCCCCAGTCTATCCATTCCTTATTCTGCTAGCATCAAGCGATGCATGTCATGTTGGCGGGGCAAAGACTAGCAAAGGAGCAACAAATATGAGATTCTGCCCTGGGTGATCTTCGGCTCCAGTGTGATGATAGTAGTGCTCTATATGCACGCCCGCACTCACACTGTTAACGGCCCCTGAAATTACACACAATTTCCATAGCAATAGGCTTTATAGAAGGCAAATGGGTCCCTGTGGGGGCCCCAGCCACGCCTGTACAGTGTAGGAGAGTGCAGGGAAAGAGAAGATAGGCAGCATGTACAAACGCACAGAGGAGGAGTAGGACTGGTAATTTCTCCTCAGGCATCTCCCATGTGGACTTCTATAAACTCTTTGGCACTGCCGCTTCTTCTTGAGTGTGTGATGGGTCAGGCTCATGGCAAACCTCAGGCTCTCAGTGGGAGGGATACCAGCCTAGTGATGTGGTCCTGACTGTGAATTCGTTGGCTGTGTTGTGGCTGCCTGCCCAGCCAACTAGAGCCATAGCAGGAGAAAAGAGTTGAATATGTTCATAAAGTCAAACATAAAAAGAGGCGTAATAAACACATTGAGCAAAGGTGCCCTTTTAAGGATTTAAATGCAGAAGATCAGCGTGTTGCTCTTGGCTCCTTGGACCTTTTTTCCCCAAAGCTTTTCTAAGTCAAAGGAAGAAAAACACGTAGCATCCTTAAAAGCACAGGCATTTTGTAAACAGCATATCCTTGCTCACAAGGACTAAGTGTTTCTCATGTTTTCACAGTGCTCTTAACAACCTGAATGCCTAACAGGGCTATCCAAACAAGAGATGGAGAACTGGATCATTGTTGGAGGTTTTACTCATGAAAACACAGCCTAACAGCTCTTGTTGTTTTATTTATATTAAGTAGATTCTATTTTTACAATTCATACTATAGACACGCGGAGCCTAAAGACAATTATAAAGATGGCTCTGTCAAATCGTTTTTAAAATTTATCTGCCTCACACATCTAGAGATGCTATGTGGGCTTTTAGGGCACCTGTCTTTCAGAAAGCCTGCACTTTAAACCCACTCGCTCTTCTCCTCACAGGGTCATGGAACATGAGCCATTTCCCAATGGCTCACTCATGTGAATCATCACAATATAGCCTAAAGAAATGGTGACAGTGCTGCCCAGTCTGATGCACTGTTAACACTGTGTAGCTGGAGCAAAAGGGAAGGCAGAAACATGACCTGCTGGCAGATTAATCCACCAGACATGGAAGTTAAGGTCAGCACTGCATCCAGGGACACCGGCACGATACCGTGGTAATCGCCTGATCCGTGAAGCGGGCTAAAATAATTGTGAATATATGCAATAAAACAGTGTTAGAGCAAGAGGTGTTAGAGCCGAGAGAAGAATGTGAAGGGAAAGCAGATGTTTTGTTTGTATGATTAAACATTTCAGCCTGCAGGGATCTCACCAGCAATAATTATGCAACAACTGCAGTCTCAGATTTTTTTTTGCCTTTATCTCATCATACAAGGTCTCATGTTGAAATGCAGCATTTGATTTTTAATTAGCTTTTGCAGTTCTGTTTGTTTAATTTGTGCATCAAAGGAATTGATGGGTAATTTTAGGCGGATAACAAAAATTAAGAGCACTATTCTGATCAATCGCAAAAGTCCTTGGATTCCAGCTCAATAGCACTTAAGTTTCTGAATATTAAAGTGCTTCAAGTTCTTGTTAGAAAGGCAAGTGAAACTAGAAACAAAAAACTGTGAAAATAGCCCTAATACGTTGATTTTATTTATTAACAATGAGTTTTTAATACTGAGCTGAGTTTTAGAGCAAGAGAAACGACTTCCAGTCCACAGCAAAACAAACAAACTTATTAGAGACCCGAACTATCCCTTGAAGGTAGCAATAAGTATGTCTTTACTGCTACTATAGCAGAAAACAACCATAATATATCTGCAGAGGACTATGCTTTAAAAACTCTCTTTTACTGCTTGAAACTTTGTTTTAAAATAAAAATAGAAATTCTAGCATCTATATTTGAAGGCATCCCTCTCATGAGGTTTACTATACAGAAGGCTAAACTCAGAATATTTTTATTTGTTATTAAAGCATTTTTAATTAAATGTATATGATCACATTCATATGATCATATAGTCGATTTTTGTTTTAATTACTTGATTATATATCTCTAATGCGAAAACCGCATCATTTGACTTTTTGAGTCGGCAATCCCTGTAGAGTTTGAGACGGGTTTAGGGTGCGGTGTAGTAAAGAGATTTGTCAGTGATGTTGTAATTCCTTCTTCAGAGGTGGATTTACGTTATCTACTGCTAGATGCAACATTAAGCAGCTTTGGAGGTCTGATGAATTTGAATCATGTATGGAACAGGGAAATAAGCCAATCAATGCTTAATCAAGATGCAATCAGTATCAGTAACAGTAGCACAGCGAGCACAGATGGAAATAGTTTGTTATACATGCAATCCTTTTTGCAGAGAGCTCATTAACTGTTGTGTGACAAAATGTTGAATTCATCACCACCTGCAGATCTTTATACCAACTGTTTTTGTAATTTCACTTTTAAAAACAACCACTTGAACAAGAGACGTACAGATCTGCTGGTCAGTCATTAGTCAGGCTACTGCAGCTGTTGCACTCTATAATGTTAATTGTTATAGAACACAAGATCAAACATTCAGATTTCTGAGAACTCTGAAAGAAATGGAAAATCTGATAAACACTCTAAATAGCTCAAACGTATAGTTTAAAAACACCTGTAAAGTGTCAATGATAAAGCATTTTTAATTAAAATATTGCAAATATGTGTTTACAATTATATAAGACAATTTAAGATTTATGTTTTCATCATGTCTTTCTAGCCCGTGTTTCATTAACACCCATGGAAAAGTTTTGGAAATCCTCAATAACGAGGATGAGCTTCACTGACTCATTGAATGCATCATAATACCAGTGAGTATGTTGACCTAGCATTCTGAGGTCACTCAGTGATCTGAAAGCCTACAGGCGACTCACGTAAAAACATAAAATATTGCAATATATTTAATTGTTACATATGTTTTTTTATTTGTGATTTTTAGCTGTGGTCATTGTGGTGAAACAGAAGATTCCAGTTTTGTGTGATGAAGCGATTTCCGTTATATGCCAAAAAATAATTGTAGGTATTTGAACTGTTTAATATGACTTGTTGAATATCTCAAACATATCTGTCATGAATGTTATCAAGTCTCTCTAAGCCAGTTAGATCATTTTTATCCCAAGGCAGAAGCTGCAATTAGTTTTTGGCAAAGTGACTTTAATTTATATGTTATTTATCAAGGTAAAGAGATCTGACCAACATGAAAGCAGAAATTCCAACAAATGTAACATTACAGTTCTATAACAAAGTTGTAAGTGGCGAAAATAAACTGGATTGAACATAATGTAGATACAGAAGAGTCAATAAACTCTTCGTAAATCCTGTTGATTATAGTGTATTTAGCATCATAAGTAAAGATAATACAAATAGAAGACACATGGAAACATCACTGCTTTGGGATACAGGGGGTTAAGTGAATATGTGTAATTGTGTGATAAAAATGATGCTCCCAGCCAGCCTTGAAACATTCCTAATTTGTATGCTTTCCATACATATGAAAGTCCACAGGGATGAAATTATTAAAGATGTGCTTGATCACTGAAATTTTTATGGAGAGCAGGTGAGAGCTTGCATCATTTTGTTCACTATCCCAGAAGAGCTGAAAGAGCAGAGAGCAAACACTTTGAGTTCATAAACTGGAACAAATTTAATTCTCTTGCATTCTCACATTCAGACATAGGGCCCCTTAACCTTGGTTAATATTTAATGTTCTTGTTCACATATATTGATGCAGTACAAGTTGTTCTCACACAGCCACAAATGAAGGAAAATAAACAAATCTGTCATGGGTAAAAAAAAACAAAAAACAGACTGCTAAGAGAGATGACTTCATTTATCATTTCCTATTATGAATTTGTTGCAAAACTTTTGGGCACAATAAATTACTTACTATGGCATTTGTAGTAACTTTGTAGGGTGCGGTACGTGGAATATCGAACAATTGTCCATCAAAGAGCAAGACAGATCAAAGGACAGGACAAAATTTGGATACCGCATTTAGCTTTTTCATTAAGTCTAGTTATTAAAAATGAAACAAATTTAGATATGCACTCAGTGTATAAGTAAACAGAAAATAAAGCAAGCAACCAATCACACTGAGAGAGGGAGAAAGAGAGACTATATGTAGGTGAGCTGTCACACCAATCCAGGGTTCAGCATCATTCCCAAAGCCAAGCAACCTAACAGGAAATGGGTCTTGAGGCTTAGGGGCCCATCACATATCTTACAGAGACCAAATAGTCATTCCATTTGCACAGCATCCTGATAGGCAGCACATGTGAATAGAACGCAAAACCTGGTTCTGAAACCTGCCAACAGTTGATTAAATTCTTCAGTTTAAATTTGTTGCTTATTTCTGGGATGAGTAACATGAAAGAGAAGTTTTTTTTTCCAGAGCTTCACCTAATTTGCATCCTACTTACATGCTGCTAAGCTGGCAGCTAGTTTCCCTGAGGTCATCTCAGGTGGTCAAATTTTGCAGGTCTAGCGGGTTTTCGCACCTGCACACGCCAGTCCTCTATCTCCATGCCTTAAAATCCACGTGGGCAGCGGGCAGAAAATACACTTTGGCTTGCAAGTCAGAAAGCTTGTCTGGGACATAATGAAGCGAGCGACATCCTTAAGCCTCCTGGTTACTAGTGCAGAGCATTTCTCTCTATCTGAGCAGTATGTTGTCCCATGCAGGCTAACGTCAACTCAGCTGTTACATCTGCCCAGGCTCTCCAAATCTCCTTAATTCCTTCAGCAGGCAGCTGGAATCAGCCAAGGGGGCATGCCAAAGATGGAGTAGTAGTTAGCAGCTGTGCAGCCATTCAGAGCTCTTTATGTATTTTGAAAAAGTCACCAGTCTTGAAATAGAACCTCTTTTTTTGTCATTTCTTTTTTATAAAGTGTTCCCTTTCCAGAACAGTATATAAGGTCACTATCTGTGATTTTAATGGTTACTGCATATCTACACTTGAATGTGAGGATGATATGCTTGCTAGACCTCTTGCAATCGCTCTGCCAGGGGACTAACCAGTGTAAGAACGTACATCAGTAAGAAGAACATTTAAGAGATTTCAGGGAAAGCTGTGAAGATAAGCATAATGGCTGTAAAGTATACTAATCCAATTACAGCTATTCCATTACATTAAATTACAGAATTTAACTTTAATAAGGTATTACCAAGGGAGGGGTCACAGTGCGGTTGTCTTTCCATGGCTACAGCCAGAAACCTACACTTGAATGAAATATAGAGTGAAATATATCACCCACACACTATATAGTTTCAAGACTTCAAAATATTCCCCCCCCCCCATCAACTGGCAAGTATTTGTCAGGCCTAGAAAACACACGGAGTCACACTAGTCAACCCCGCAGCAGGGGTTCGTGTAAATGATGGATAGGTAGAAGATTATATTTGTCTAAACAGTCAAGCAGAAAATGAACAGGTGAGACAAAAGAAATAAGCACACATTTTATTGAGATGTTCTGGAGGAAAGATGACTGCAAGAAGCGAGAGATGAAGAAAGATCCATGGAGAGGGGAGAAATTGATAAGCCAGATGAGACCACCAGCTGGCAAAGAAACAATTTCCCACGACCTACACTGTCAAAAATGCAGCTACGAACTCACTTTGGAAACAGTAGCTGTCTCTATCTGACAAACAAGTCAGATATAGCCGGCTACTGTACTTGTTAAATCGAGACTGGCTTTATTTCCTGCAGTCTTTGCCACAAGACTTCCATTCATCGGTATGTGTCTGTCCAGTTACCAAACAACTTTGGCTCATTGTTCTTTGAGAGCTGTTTTGTTCTAAAACACTGACTTTATTGCATTAGTCATTTTGACAAGTGGTCCATGGAGGGTTTACTTTTTATGTATTTTATGTATTATTTTCTTATGAATAATTCCAATTTGACACTAAAAACATTTTTTAAATTCAGAATACCAATTAAATTCAGTAAAGATGGCAATTTTTCATCTTGACATTTAGATGAATTAAAATAATAACACACGTGATGCTCAGTGTTTCGCACTAATAGATTTAACAGTGTGGAAGATAACAGTCATTAATTTCCATTTAGCCTGTTAAAGAAAGGTTGTGTGGGAATCTGAAAATAAATAAATAAATAATGCCTGGGAAACCTGGGATTGCATTCTGAGCTGTCAAATGAAAAAGAATAAGATATCCTTAGAGCGTTGTTTACCTCTCAGGCAAACCCTTTGAGAGCCATTGAAGTGAACATCAAGTTTGTCCAAATGACAAATCAAGAGATGGTGGCAATATGTGCAACGACACCTGCTGAATGAGCGCTTTCTCTTTCAGGTTTGACAAAGTATTGTGTCTTCCCTTCCTAGAGGAATTTTTTCGGTGCATGCTCAAATGAACTTTGTTAGCTTGAGATGTGTCAACACTTTTGCTTAAGCAGCATGACTAACGCTGATCTGGGGACACAGTCAGCCAGTGCTGGAAAGCAATCCGCAGCACTGCTCTATAACTAGCCTGAAATCAGCTGAAACTGTCTAACAACACAAACATCCACACTGACAACCCACCTTAGAAGATGTGTCTGCACTCAGGCATTGTTTCATATACAGTAAATCATGATAAGTGTAGTTTAGTATACGACATTTATCTGTATTGTCTTTTTTTTTTACGCAAGCCTAATCACTGTAAAGTTTGAGGGCCACAGAATTACAGGATACAAGCATCATCAATCTGTCACTGTCTGTGAACTCCTGCTCTCCTGGCAGAGATTCAGGCAGTGAATTAATCAAAGGAACCGTTATTGCCAAATTACTGACATGGGTTCAAAGATAAATGTCTCCTGGCTGACGCCAACTGACAGCCCTGAGAGTGATTAATTTCACTCCACTCGGGTGATTGGCAAGAGACTCAAACTGAGGAGCGTGCATCATCGTTGTGCCACACATCATCACGTGTTGCACTTTTTTTCCTAGAGTCTGGATTACAACAGCAATCCGTATTTTACAGCTTACGGCACCAGTAAAGTGGACAACATATTCTTCAGTTTTTAACCGAAGGGGCACTGAAGCCCAAGGGTCAATGACACAATACTTTCTCAAAGGTCTTTGAGCTGGCAACAGGATTGATTTATGTGGACACTATCCTGTCAAATGCAATGAAGAAAGCAAGTCAGTGAAAAGCCCAAGGTTTTCTTCCAGTGACCAGAGCTTCATATAGCACACAATTCAATAACTGCTGCTGGCACTAATGCAGTTATGTTTTCCTACCGTGGACAGGCAGGGCTGCATCTCTGCCCGAGAAATAAATCTACTTGGATATTAGCATATTATTGTAAACATTCTGCTAAACGTCGTGATGTATTCACACTCAAAACAAAATGACAGTTTAAAGAAATCCTGCGATAACCCTAACAGGCTGTTCATAAATAATCAACTGCAGCAAATTGGTAAGTAGAGCAAAACATCACCTTTTGATCTTGCCTGTTAGCAGAAATATCCCTATCAGTCTTGATATCACTCCCATGGAGAGTAACGAGATCGATCAAATCCATTATCTGGCTTTTGTGTTTATCACGCTTTAAAGTTGCAGCAGGGGCTTGCGTTGTCATAGAAACAGCTGCAGTAGAAAAAGGTTAGCTCGTTGTTGAACTTGGTAGGATGCATGGAGCGAAAAGAGTCATCATTATGGGAGATATCAGCAGCAAAAGCGAAGAGGCGACTGTTGCTTCTTTTGTTTGCTTAGAAAGCAAAGCCTTACAAATTATTATTTGCTGGTGACTGCAAATGTTCTTCCGCTATATGAAAAAGCAGGAGAATGTGTTGAGACGGAGGGGCAATATTGAGTCAAGGCAATAATACTGCCACAGGTGCAGGGATCTGGCTGAATTCCTGCATAGTAATAAAAGTCAGTGACAGAATTTTGTTTTCAAAGCACAGAATTGGTTTGTACCTGCACTACAATGCAATCATCTTGTCTTCCTTCCCCTCGAAAATGAATCTTGGCTGGCCCACACGCAGTAAAGCTGAGCCTCAGTGTGATGTCTTTTAACTTGAAGATTGCACATTAGCATTCACACTGTCTGGGGAAGCTTACCGAGCCTCACCAATGCAGCTTACAATCTATAAAAGGTTGGGCTATTTACAATAAATGCTTTCACTTCAGTTCAATTTTACGAAGAAGTGACAACGAGGACTCTATGATGTGTAGAGCCATTATCTTAAACAGAAACCATAACACTGCTCAGTTTTCTTATCCATGTAAAAACAGCGTATATTGTTATAGTATATAGTTGTAACAGTGGCCTAATGTGGTGTGAAGAATGTGATGAAAGTCGGAGGCATGATAACTTTAAAATGGAGCTTTCTAACTCCAACTGTTTGATGTTGTGAATAGAGTGTGTTTGAAAAGAAATCATTTTAAAGTGGAAACTTCAACATGTTGTTTTAGAAGGAAGTAACAAACAACCATTATGATCATTTAACTGTGGTCATAGTTCACCATTTCATCTTAACATGGTTATATAGTTAAGTAATAAATACTAAATACTATAGGCGGCAGGTAGTCCTCATGCAGCAGTCGCCTCCAGCTGATGTCAGAGTAGGAGATATTCACCCCTATGCTACAAACTGCAAATTAATCCCGCATGAGCGAAGCCGCTGGCTGGCTGCTATGTCCATTTTGATTGATAATGGTTAAAAATGTTCTTCTTTTACTGTTACTTTTTGTGGATGACAAGGTTTAAAACTACTTAAAAAGACACACACAAAAAAAGTTACTCTGCCAGAGTGCCTATTTTGGGTCACTTTTGCCGGTCCCAAGTCCGGATAAAGGAGGAGGGTTGGAATTACTGAAAACAATAATAAGAAAAGAGAAAGAAAATTTTAATTTGTAGTTCTAAAAATATTCTATATATTCTAAATGCTTTTAGTGTGTGTGTTTTTTTAATCACTTTGTCTCTTCCACGATGTTATGTCTCTCTCCTACAGCTACAGCTACTGATACAATTACATATGCAGGACAAATTATGCAAATTAGGTGAGGACGTCATTTAGCGACTTCTAGCGACTTTTAGGATAGCCAACAGTGATTTTCCTTACTGAGGAGTTGGCAACACTGAAAAAAGTTAGCATTCATTCTCCAGCTTCACTGTTTATGTTATGCTAACATAGCTATGTCGCTAGCGATCACAAAGCACATCATTATACAGTGGGGCAAAAAAGTATTTAGTCAGCCACCGATTGTGCAAGTTCCCCCACCTAAAATGATGACAGAGGTCAGTAATTTGCACCAGAGGTACACTTCAACTGTGAGAGACAGAATGTGAAAAAAAAATCCATGAATCCACATGGTAGGATTTGTAAAGAATTTATTCGTAAATCAGGGTGGAAAATAAGTATTTGGTCAATAACAAAAATACAACTCAATACTTTGTAACATAACCTTTGTTGGCAATAACAGAGGTCAAACGTTTACTATAGGTCTTTACCAGGTTTGCACACACAGTAGCTGGTATTTTGGCCCATTCCTCCATGCAGATCTTCTCGAGAGCAGTGATGTTTTGGGGCTGTCGCCGAGCAACACGGACTTTCAACTCCCGCCACAGATTTTCTATGGGGTTGAGGTCTGGAGACTGGCTAGGCCACTCCAGGACTTTCAAATGCTTCTTACGGAGCCACTCCTTTGTTGCCCGGGCGGTGTGTTTTGGATCATTGTCATGTTGGAAGACCCAGCCTCGTTTCATCTTCAAAGTTCTCACTGATGGAAGGAGGTTTTGGCTCAAAATCTCACGATACATGGCCCCATTCATTCTGTCCTTAACACGGATCAGTCGTCCTGTCCCCTTGGCAGAAAAACAGCCCCATAGCATGATGTTTCCACCCCCATGCTTCACAGTAGGTATGGTGTTCTTGGGATGCAACTCAGTATTCTTCTTCCTCCAAACACGACGAGTTGAGTTTATACCAAAAAGTTCTACTTTGGTTTCATCTGACCACATGACATTCTCCCAATCCTCTGCTGTATCATCCATGTGCTCTCTGGCAAACTTCAGACGGGCCTGGACATGCACTGGCTTCAGCAGCGGAACACGTCTGGCACTGCGGGATTTGATTCCCTGCCGTTGTAGTGTGTTACTGATGGTGACCTTTGTTACTTTGGTCCCAGCTCTCTGCAGGTCATTCACCAGGTCCCCCCGTGTGGTTCTGGGATCTTTGCTCACCGTTCTCATGATCATTTTGACCCCACGGGATGAGATCTTGCGTGGAGCCCCAGATCGAGGGAGATTATCAGTGGTCTTGTATGTCTTCCATTTTCTGATGATTGCTCCCACAGTTGATTTTTTCACACCAAGCTGCTTGCCTATTGTAGATTCACTCTTCCCAGTCTGGTGCAGGTCTACAATACTTTTCCTGGTGTCCTTCGAAAGCTCTTTGGTCTTGGCCATGGCGGAGTTTGGAGTCTGACTGTTTGAGAGCTGTGGACAGGTGTCTTTTATACAGATGATGAGTTCAAACAGGTGCCATTCATACAGGTAACGAGTGGGGGACAGAAAAGCTTCTTACAGAAGACGTTACAGGTCTGTGAGAGCCAGAGATTTTCCTTGTTTGAGGTGACCAAATACTTATTTTCCACCCTGATTTACGAATAAATTCTTTACAAATCCTACCATGTGGATTCATGGATTTTTTTTTCACATTCTGTCTCTCACAGTTGAAGTGTACCTCTGGTGCAAATTACTGACCTCTGTCATCATTTTAGGTGGGGGAACTTGCACAATCGGTGGCTGACTAAATACTTTTTTGCCCCACTGTATACCAAGGTAGCCCAACTTCAGTAACCCTACACACGTCACTGCTGTTTAGTTTCCTGTCTTCATTTATGTTGGAAGTGATAGCAGAGCTGTACATTTAAATTTTTTCACAAATCTCTCTTTCAGAACATGGTATATCATGTTTAGGTAGAAACTAGTGAGCTAACTTTTTGCTAACTTCTAACTTCATTGTTACACCTGTTAAAGCAGCAACATTGATCATTTTATTAAAGATGAAAGAATTAGACAGTTTTTAACTCTCAGTGATGCTGCAGTGTTCGTTTGACTTTGGGACCTGAAGCGGAAAGAGTTTTGGACCCGGATTCCTCTGCGAGGCTCCTGACTATTGTAGCCATAATGCTCAAAACAATCCATCGAGCAGTGTGGCTTTGTAGCTTACCAAAGTTGCACTAAAACATTTTTTGACAGATTTTTGAGTGCCGTGTACCACATAAAATCAGTTCAAAGAGTGCATTTCTTAGTTTTCACAGCTCGGTAAAAATTTTAAGCCACTTGAGTTTTCAGAAGGGAATCCAGAGCTCGGTTAGGCAACGAAACACAATACTGCCTATGGTATTCAGATGAGATGAGAAACTAACAGGCTAGATCTGAACCGAGGACAATGTGATTGCTGTAAGATAGGCAGCAGGAAGTGTCTGCAGTGTACGACAGGAGATAAGGTGAGGAGAGCGATCTCACCAGAGGCAAGTGTTTTGCTCTGCACTCAGCTGAAAGTGAATGGCTGATCTGTGCATCCACATGCATACACCTTGTTTAAAACCCCTGGTTCTTTTCCTTCAAAGGCTTTGCAAACTCAAAAGCCACAAAGGAGCCTTCTGAAGGAATATCTCCTGGTGTTTCAATGGGACAGCCGTGCGCCTAAAAATTTCTCTTAACTTGCAGATCCACATGCAGCCTCCTGCTTCACAGATGTTTAATTAAAAGCGGATCCCACTTTTTCCACTGAGATTTCTCATCTGAGTGGGAGAAATGTTGTAAACATAGCAGATATTTGATATTTGTTTTTATTGGCTTATTTGACTTTGTAGATGCATTGTGTCTTCTTCTTCTGTTTTTGCATACCCACACGTTTAGGGGTAAGAAAATGCAGCTGTAACATATGGGATATGACGAATGTGCAGTTTGAAACAAGCTTCCTGTATAAGCACTTTACTAGAAAGATCACACCTTTCCATTTCAGCTAGGTTATGGTGACCCAATTACTAAGTTTTCTACAGACCATGTTGACTGGTTCACAAATTGTGTAGCTAATTAACAAGACAAACCTAATATGCACTAGCGGGAGACTAGGCTAATCTAAGTTGTGTGAATCATTTAAAAAAGAAATTGCAATGAGAAGAAGCACGTGTATTTGACAGGTGCAATGCACCCCATCAAACCAAAAATCATTTGAAGGAATACGTGTGACAAGAGGTCCTTCACAGGGCAGTTGATAAGGGGATTACTTGACTGGTGCTTTTTGGCAAGCCAATACCCCATTCTTAGAAGTCAGAGGGATTTGAAGATACACATACAACCATGTGTGCACAAACACACAAAAACACTGTGTCTAAATGCTCGAGCTTTTCCCTCATATTGCTGAGGAGAGCACAGATCCCACCAGAAATCTCCCAGCAGGGCCTATATCAAAAGCTTAGTCTGCTGCAGCAAGGATCACACCTCTGGGAATTCTCCCCACAAACACGTAGCTGAGAACAAAGGCAGTTATTGTCAAAGTGTGTTCTGATTTAACTTATAATTACATTCAATGAGGAAAAGCAAGGCAATCTAGGCTGTGTGAGATATCACATCCAAAGATTCAATGAACCGATTTGCCATAAAAGCTGAAGATAAAATGAAACAAGGAGCAGAAAACTGAGACAATCAATGAGGAAGGTGATGCAAGCTTCCCACATATTTAAAAAGCAGAGGGAAAAAATATTATTACAGTATTCATATCGTGCTACAAACTTCTGTTGCTCATGTTTAATATAAAATGCTGGTGCAAGTTCAGATAAAACAGAACATTACTGCTGTGCTTCATAGTTCGTGGGTACTTTTGTGTAAAATACTGACTTCAGGAATTTCATTTCTTGAGCTGTTGTGTTTCAACTTTTTACATTGCCTCAGAAAAATTCTACAGCGCTTTGTCCATTCATACATCCTTGTAACTACTTATTCAGTTCAGGGTCGCAGACGGGCTCTGACATGCAAAATGCACCGATAACAACAAAAAAAAGAAAATTTTAGAAAGAAAATAACAAAACCAAAAACACAACAATTATACAGAAAACTTCAATGCAATCAGTGGAACCTAAGTCGGTGGTGACGGGCACAAATCTTTTCTCAGTCTTTGCATGTCTTTGCATGAATTTTAAACAGAGTTTGAAAGGATGAAAGATGAGATTGGAATCATAAAGTACCTTTTTAACAAAGGACATTTGAAATTAGAATTTCATACACCACAGAGTGTGAAAACTTATTATCAGTGTTTAACCCACCAACAGGGTCTCTGCAATTGGTATTACAAGTCCCTCACTTGACCCAAGCTTGAATACAGAAACTAGCCATTTTATACTATGTACAATAAAAAAAACTCTCATGTTATTAACAGTGTGTTTAAAAAATAGACCATCTTAGCCTCACAATTAGCATTATACCTGACTGATGTATACACATCACATTATATGACATAATAAGTGCAGCATATCCACCTTCCTTTGTTAGTTTAAAGCCAGGAGAGTTAACAGTTTTGCTGATATACTCTATGACAAAGAGTATTAGTATTGTTTTTATTTTAGCTATGTGTGGTCTCTTGATGGAGACAAACATTGGCAAACATACAGAGCATTGGATAACACTGGCAGGCAGAACAGGTATCATCAGTGCTGATTCACTGCAGTGTGCTTTTGGCGTTTGAACGGACTTTTTCATGATATATGTTGAAAGGTGATTTACATTGTATGAATGCCCTTATGATTCTGATCTCATTGATTTCCTCCTCCCTCCCATTTAGCAGTACATAGGGAAAGGACTTACTGTGTACTACAGAAAAAAGAAATTATATCTACTTGTCACCAATGATGGTTTCCATCCACTCAAAATAAATAACATTCTTCGTACATTTAAATGAGTATTCTGAAAGGGTGATGTGTGTGTGCAAGTAAGCAATATGAAAGTTATAACATAATGATTATATAATTAATTTACACTTGACACCTACTTTATTGCATACACCTTGCTTGTTTGGGTTAGACCCATTTTTGGCACAGGCTCAATACGTTTCTGGAAATATTTCCGCATAGATTTGGATCCATATTGACATGATAGCATCGATGATGTGAATCTCCCTTTTCACCACATCCCAAAGGTGCTCTGGTAGATCTGCTGCTTGTGAGGGCCATTTGACTACAGAGAACTTAATGTCATATTCACCAGCTTGAAACCAGTTTGAGATGATTTTGAGCTTTGTGACGTGGCGTGTTACCCTGCTGAAAGCAGCCATTACAAGACGAATACCCCGTGGTCACAAATGGATAGACATGGGCAGCAACAATACAGTTGGCTATGGCTTTTAAATGATGCTCAATTGCTACTAAGTGGCCCAAAATTTTCAAAGTGGCCATTCTCTCACACTATTACACCACTAGTAGTAGCCTGAACTACTGATACTAGGCAGGATGGATCCATGTTTTCATGTTGTTTATGCCAAATTCTGACCCTTCCACCAAATGTCGCAGTGGACTAATCAGATTAGGCAACATTTTTCCAATCTGCACTTGTCCAGCTTTGGTGAGCTCATGCAAACTGTATCCTCGGTTTCCTGTTCTTAACTGACATAACCCATCTGCTTGAAGGTTCAATAGGCGAAGTATTCAGAGACATCTGTATATCCTCTTATATCGTTGATTAGATATTTGCATGAACAAGCAGTTGTGCAGATGTACCTAATGAAGTGGCCAGTAAGTGTAGACAGTCCCGATCCAAATATTCAAAGAGAACATTTTATAGAGCAGCATGTTTTAAGTAAGCTATAGCTTAGAGACTCTCTTTTATGACACAGAGACTCCAGTTATTAAAAGAATGAGGCAAACAACAGAAAACACACTAAATTGAGAGTGGGAAGAAAGCCTAATGGTGGTAGATTATAATGGTATTACTACTTTGTGAGACACAAGTAGGATACACGCAGCAGGCTTGAGGTGTCTGTGGGATGATGGGACTGACACTCAGCGGATGAGTCACACACAAGCTAAGCAGAGGGGTGAGGATCATAAAGACTTCTGCTCAGCTGTGAGCAGAAAAGAGCGTTGCTCCATTGAGTCATCCTCTACTGGTTTTGACCTTTGTCACTCAGACCTTTATCTGCTGACTGTTTACATCCATAGCTGAAGGTCTATATGGAATCCTTGGGTGTTTATACTCCTTCGTTGCAAGCCAAAGATGATGTAATGAGGGATTTTTCCAGTAGGTTTTAGTCAAAAGTGCTGCAGTGGCTCACTACCTTTGCAGTTTAATGGGATTATGACAACATTGTGATATATTAATCTTGTTGTTATATTTATGCTAAGCTAATACGGAGATGAATTACGCTCTGACTACAACCAGTATTAGTCACAATTTTAGAGGCTTTTGATATTCTAAAATCAAGTGAAACACTTGCCTGGAGTACAAAATAAGCATTGTCTATCATTTGACTTTAGATCAGCAAAAGTATTACTTTTTAGTACACATCTCATTATTACTGCAACAGAATTTAAAGAATATTTTGAAATTTTGGGACGTACACATCTGCTTTCTTGCTAAGAGTTTGACAAGAAGATTTATATCACTCTTATGTGGATCCTTTAAGTATTAAACTATAGCCAGGAGCTAGTTAACTTTGCTTGCATAAATTTGGGGGAGAAAAGAGACACATTGCCTTCGGTTGCTTTGGAATCGAATCAAAGTAACAGTCTATGTGCTGTCACTGTGCAAGTACATATCCAGAAGATATCATCTAGTTAAACTGTACACTGGTATTTCTGACGATTAAAACACTGAGAGACAAAGTAAAAGGCGATGGCGAGCTAATTTTATTTCTTTGGGACAAAACCAGGATAGCTATTCTTCTTTTACCCCTATATGCAAATCCAGAGATATGAAAAAAAGAGACATGGGTCTTAAAAATTTTAATGTGAGAGAATTTCACAAAAACAAAAAAGGTAGAATTCACAAGTCTGAATTTAAAAAATATATATAAAAAACTGTGTCCGATGTGACTGGTGATTCTAGATTAGATAACTGAACAATGCTTAAAAAATTGCTTTAAAAAATTGAGCAGACAAATACCTGGGAGATGCCAAGTTTGCACTACTTTTTTCTTGAAAACCTTTAGTTAAGCTGACCAGCTACAGGCTGGAACTTCATATTTAGTGACCACACATAACAGCGGTATCTTCCCATGTCATCGAAATCTTGAAATCAAAAAAGCTTATTTTGCCAGATGTACAACCATTACAGTAACTAAGGGGAATTCTATGTCCTGGGTCATGTAGACCTCAATATAACTGTTGGATTAAACCAGTGCAGCATAACTAGTAAACACTCCATCAGCAGCAGCACATTATGTAGTGCGCCTGAAGCTGACCTAACTCATTCCAGAAGCTGCACAGTGGTCACATGTACCTAGGTCCTTTGCCAAGCCATCCCATCCAAGTCAATTTCACAGCTCGCCTGTAGTGAGTTTTTTTCCCTTCTTTCTTCTCTTTCAAACTCAATTTCAGCAACTTCTGGGAGACAGCAGTGGCCTCACTGTTAGTCGATCACATTTTCTCATTAATTTAAAGGCACCGTAGTTGCTGTTTAATTCATTGTCTATCCATGTGCATTAAGGAAACTGCTTCGCCATAGTTTAAAAAACCCAAACAGCCTCAGACGTATGACACTGTTGTTCCAGACTTGATAAACCACCAGTCAGGATGTGTTACAGTAGGATGTTCCGGAGGACTGTCACACACAGAAAAAAAAAGAGTAAAACTATTCATACACATTCAGTTTAGTGTGTGATCCTAGTATATACAAATGATATTTTTTACAGGATATGTGAGCTAATGGCTCTCTCAGATGAAGTGCCTCACCACATATGTCAGAGTAGTTACACCTCTATCAGTATCTTTCTACATGTGATTTGAACTCCAATTTGTAATTACAAAATTATGAGGATTTTTCTCTATTACATTAAAAAAAAAAGAAAAATGAAAGCATGTGTATGTGAAGGTGCATGAATTTGCATTCTGATGCATGCACCAGTACGCTGCTGGCACAGGTGTGCAGGGGCTATTTACATTCATTTTATGAGCTATAAATGACAGAGCAGGAATCTTAGGTTCATCAAATAATCGTCATTCAGTGGGGGTCATCCTGATTATCGTAGCATTAAAGCGACATATGAAACAACCATTAATAATTCATAAGGTTGTCCGCCTCAATTAAGGGCTTCCTTCTGGTCTTATATCTGGCTTGTACACCAAGTATTGGTTTTCTTTATGATTGTTAAGGTGTTATGTCTCCACCTAAAGGTACTCCAAGGAACTGTGTGGGGATCGTTCATCTATGTGTGAGCCCCACATGACAAAAAGCTGAACTGATAGGCAGGATAATCATATAAACACTCAGAGCAGCATTTTAATCAGAGCCAATTATAGATCTCTGTCATATTTAATGACACATTAGGTACAAGTTGATACGATTAGCCTTGTGAAATTAGTGGAATTCAAGGGAGATATTGTACTCATCCAATTACAGATATATATCTATAGTTTTTCATTTGAAAAAAAGCAATTCTTACCATTAATGCAACTGTAGATAATGCATTACAAGTAAAGTTTTATTATTCAGCTTTAAAAATACCATTACATGCTCCCAAGATAAATGTACAATAGATTGTGCAATTCTATACAGAACATTTTAAAGTGTCAAAAATGTTTCATAAAGTGGTTTAAATAGTGAGAAAACTACAGGAATTCTGAAAGTTTTTCCTTTACTTTCTCTTCAATGTTTGCATAGTATTTCATTTGGACAAGTATTGCTTTGGCGGCCTGTAGCTCTCCTGAAAAAGAAAGAAAGAGGGTGAAAAAGGAGGTTTAATCAATGACTCACTCAGTGACTTAAAGGGAAGCTTCAACTAGATTACAAAACACACAAAGAAGAATGAGTGGGAGGAATAGACACTGTTTCAAAGCAGCATCTGAATATTATTACCTTTACGAAGAGCAGCATCTATATGCGCTGTCAAGTCTGCCAGTTTTCCTGCAGGTAAGGAAAAGGCAAGTTCTATATCTGCACGTGTTTACAACATACCCCACACGTGGTGCTGTTTATTCACAGTGAAGAGATCTACTTAGAAACTGTACAGATTCTATACACATAGGTAAGTCTGTCACGTACTGACTTTACTGGGAGGCAATTATGACTGTTTCTGTAATGTAATGGGTCATTTGTTATGTAAAATTGGGGGCAAATTAAAAACTACTGTAGTCAGTGAAACTGTTCCCATTGGACAAGCACATTTCCTAATATCCTATGATTTGTCCTCTTCAGAGACAAGGTTAAATTTTAATCATCCTTAAGCTCAATAAAAACTCATCAAAATCTGCAAGTTCTGCCACATGCGGCATGATGTGAGCTATACTGAATTGAATCTGAAGGCACACAATTGTATCTGCTCCATCAACCAGCAACTGGCTCTGTTTGAAAAATCCAAAACAATTGTATAGGGACATTGTCTTTAAGGACTAATAGATACCCGCGTGTGGAGACTGCTGTCTGCCATGTATAAAGCCCCTTGCAGTAGCAAACAGACATACATTATGCTGAGCGTTTTGCACTACAATTGACATTTAAAAATGTTTTTCTTGTGACACCTTCAGCGTGAGCAGTTTTAATCACAATGAGAAATTCAAAGCTGCTCACACTGCATTTCCTGGGACACGAGTACATTCTTCCATAATCCAGTTTTTTTTTTTTTATCCTGTTCATTTTTAGTATTTATTCTGCATTAATGATTCAGAGTAATTACTGTGTATTCAGTGTTTAATGACCTTTTCATTTACTATATTTCATTGTTCATGTCATTCTCACCTTGGATTCAATCTGCCTACATATGCACTCCACCAGTGCTGGTCTGTTTGGTTGCTGTGAAAATGGGTAAATCCCTTGCTTCTCTGTTGTATTTCTGACAAGAGTAGCTCCTTGAGGAGTGTTAGATGTAGTGCTACACTGCACTTGAGGTTACTATGGTAACCACAGGTGTTTCCAGATAGACCAGAGCTGAAATCTAAGGGATTGCAACCTTGACCCTTAAAATCAAGCATGTGTGCAGTTCAGCCATTAAGTGATTCTCATCTCACACTTTAATAACTGACGATTTAGACTGAAGTAGATACATCTGACATGCAGAAAAATGTACATTACACATCCACTTTTGCTATATTAGGCAAACAACTTGCTAGAAATCTACTTAAGTAAAGTTAAAATAACAACTTGTTTACCTTTTATATCTCGGCCAATCATAATGGCCTCTTCTGGAGTCTGTGCTTCATCGAGGGCCTCATTAATCTCCATCAGCTTCATTAGAAAATTTGAATCAGCTCCAGAGTCTGTGCCCTCTTCTATATTCATTCCCTCTAGTTCCAGCTGAAACATATGATGGGAGTCTGTCAAAGGTTGCTCCTTTAGATGTAAGACACCAGTCTTGACTGCCAAATGGTGACGAACGTGATCACACAGACAGACCTTGTAATTACGAATTTTGCTACAAGTTAAAGCAGAGATTTGAAACTCACCATATAAAGACCACGACTCAAAGGCTTAAGCAGAGTGCCGTATGCTTTGTTAACGAGAGCAGACTGGCTTTCTGAATACTCCTGTTCTTTCTGCAAAAGAGGGATGTGTTGTGTTAGGATTATTTCTAAGCATAGCAAGTTCAATCCAAAATCATTTATTAAAAAGGAAAAGCAAGGCTGTATTATAATGTTTTGTTTTTATTTGTATTGCTATGGATTTGAAAGAATGAACCTTTACAATATTCACAGAAAATGTGAGTGATTTTACACTTTGAAATCGCAATCTATAGCATTGTCAAAAACCTTTATGATACTGATAATTATCTGTATGACATGCATCAACTCTTGCAGTCAAGCAGTGTGGGACCCTTCAGGAGATGCAGGTGTGAGTTTGACATGACAAATGTGCGGAAACAAGATGTGAGGTTTGGGTGGGAGCGGGGGTGAGAGCTCCGAAATGGTTGGCAGATCTGAGAACATTTTGCAGCTATCAGGTCTGTCGGCTCTGGTGAAAATCAATAGTCGGAAGCTCTGACCCATGGGCCCATCGTGTGAGGCTGTTTCTCTAATAACAACCAATGCAGTAGGTGGCTGCCTCATATAAGTAATGACTTTTCTATATATGATGCAAACCCCTGAGGGTGGAAGATGTCTAATTAAGAAAAAAATGGCCAGAGGTGGTGATAAATAAAACAGATTCAGTACAATATTGGACAGGTTGTGTATAAAGAAACAATTTAGGCTACCTCTCCCCTCTCACATTCTGCTGAATATGAGTTTAGCTTTCATATCATATCATGACAACATTCTGCCTTTCGCTTTTCCACCTGAGTGTACAGAATAAATTACACCCAAAGCAATACATCTCCTCTCCATCTTGCATTCATAATGTTTATTCTCGTAAACTGCCATGCATTTTTCTTAATGATCTACAAGGGGGGAAATGGAAAATGGGGAGTTTTAACACTATTTACCACATTGTAAAATAACATCTAACACATTAAAACTGATGCACTGGGACAAGCCTTATTTCTTTATGTGAAATTGTTAGGCAAGTGATCACCCTTACAGTCTCACCGTAAATGAGCTGTGGGCTCAATAAGATTTGGCAGGAACCTCAAACCTGACACAAAATTCTTTTTTGAACTAAAGGAAGTGACAATTTACAAATGCAAAGATTAAGAAAACATCAGACTTCTTTCCTAAATTAAACTTCTTTCCTTTTATTGTCTATTTCATGGAAAAAAAATCTCTAGTGGTTTAGTATTTACCTCACAAAGTTATGGAACTCTTAAATGTCCATTGTACAGGATTTATTGTAAGAAAAGAACATTCAGTATTAAATTAGTGTTTGCACACTGGTGTATGCTCAGCTAAAAATATGATGCAACCCCCCCCCCCATAAAAAAACAAACAAACAGTAAGGTGAGGGGGTAGTCATATTGTTGCAAACTACACCCTCTGTGCTCGATGACACTAATATGGGTGTTCTACCTTCTGCAGTTACATAACCTACCATTTATTTTGCCTGTGGAACTTCTCTGCCCAGCCACTATGCGATTTTACCTGTACATTTGTCATTGTCAGACTCAATTTGGCTGAGTTTGTCAAAACATCAAGCATGAGAAGGCACTGGTTTGTATATTTGCTGAGTCTGGGATATTTACATAACTTAATTACATCAGAAATTTGCTACCTGTTAAATATCCTTTAAATATATGCAACTTAATTACTTAATTACTTAATTACAACTAAATATTCTGAAATTTAGAAAACAAAAATCTAGAAACTAAATGAAAGCTAATTGGATTTTAAAGCAAAAAATGTAAACAAATGAACAACCAAAGCTATATAATTATATAACCTTAAAGTTAGCTGCATTCTGTGTGCTCGTCTAAAGGGAACAGAATCCCAGCCTTAGTCCTACATACTGCTCCTTACTAATTTTTGATGAACAAAAAAAAAAAAAAGTATGTCACAGAGTGACATAATGCAAAATAATGCAAGTGATAGGTTTTTCCAAGATATCCTCTCCCCTTGGTACATATCTTTATCTTTCAAACTCTAAATTCGCCATCTCTCAGCACAAGCTGAAATACCCCTGATGACATCACAGCAAAATTGTGTCATTTTTCTTCAACTTGTCAAAACTCTTCCAGAGCAATAGACAATATCATCCTATTTGTAGCTGGGGGGGGGACAAACAAAACAAAAATACTGCCGTGCTACTGTACACCACTGCAGTGGATTTTAGATTAAACAAAGGCACAAAAAAATTTGGAAAACTGATGATATAACTTTAAATATGAGAATGATTTTTAATACGTGGACAAAAATTCTCTTCTGATGACTGCCTGAAGTCCAGAAAACATGGACATCACCAAATGCTGTTTCTCCCATTGAGACCCTCTGCTAGTCTTAACTACTCACTTCCTGCTTGTTTGTATGTCTCTCCTTTCCGTTTTATCTTCATTTACTGAAAAGCATGCTCTTCTATGTTGAGATCAGGTGACTCACTTGGCCATTGAAGATTATCCCATTCTTTTGCCTTGAGAAGTTCTTGGGTTGCGTTTGCAGTATGCTTATCTGTTATGTGCTGTCTGATTTGCTGTATTTGGGTGAACGTGAGCAGAAACTGCACTTGAGAATAGATCCTGCTACTTCTGGTAGCGGTCGCTTGATCAGTAAACACTTGTGGGGCATATTATGTCCCTCCCATAACACTGCATCTACCATGTTTGGCAGATGATGAGCCATCTCTCTTCCTATTATGACTTCCTTGTTCTTGAGTGTAACCAGTGTTTTGTTGGTGTTGTCTTGTTGTAAACCATCTACTAGAGTTGCCTTATAATGGTCCATCAAGGCTTTTGGTGTTATTCAGCTGGCCAGTGCTTTCCTAATTTTTCCTTTTCTTTTTTCAGTATTATGGTGACCCTATTTACTCGCAGCAATCTGACATCATATTAAGAACTTCAGTGAAAATCCACTAGATATTAGTTCAAAACTTTGAATGAATGTCAGATATTATATCTACATAAAGTTTCATAAAATACACAAGGAATCAACCTCAGCCTCACCATGACTGTGATTGTCAATCAACTGTCCAATTAGGAGGATCTGAAAATGCCGAAGCAGGTAATGCAATACTTTGTATTAAACCCATTGAATCAAAGTTAAAAGTTTGCATTTCAGTGTAATTTTGACAGTTTTAAACATCTTAAATCTACCTTGGTGGTGTACAGAGGCCAAATTAAAAAGACGGTGACATGGACCTTCCTTAGTGTAATTAGAGTTTACATAATGGGTCAATATAGACAAACACAATCAGGACTGTCTTGACAATGAAGTAATTGTTTCAGTGATCTTATTAAGCCAAACCGTCCAAATTTATTTGACTAATAAAGAAAATAATCCGCATATAAAACATCTTAATAGTCACAACATCTTACCCCCTATTTTCACTCTATTATTTTCAGGGGAACAATCTCAGCTACTTACTTTCCCTAATCTATCCAAATAGACTCCTGAGTCACAATTTAGCAGCTTGTGATGAAACCTTTTATCCTGGTAGGAGTTACAAAGTGTCCATTCATAAGGCAAGATGAGTAATTGAATGAAAACTTTCTAAACCAAAGTTAACTTTTGCTTTCTTAACCTGTATAAATATTTAATATATTTAATATACCTCTGTTTTTCTCATTTTGGATTTTGCAGTTATAATATAAAATGTTTTGGAACGCAGGTCCTAGTAGGCACTTTTACATTTCACAGCAGGAAAAGCACTAGTTTAATTATCAGCATAAATAACATAAAGTCATGTTGGCTTACTGGAGTTGCCTCCTGGTTTTCATAGCTGAAATAAGCAGCCAAGAATCCCTTCAGCTACACTGATGCAATTCAACATGTAAAGCTGTTTATATTACTAGATTTGTCCATTTTTCCCAATTTTATACCCCTTTTTTCTTTTCCCTGAGAAACAAATGCTTGTTCGTCTACACATCTACAATTCCTTAAATTTGCTTCCTATGAATTGAGCTTGCTTGGTAGCTTAAAACAGACCAAGTTCCCTAACCAGGCCCTACATTTGTCAGTGTCTTTTAACAAGCCCATCTTTCTTACTTTGCCCAGAGTTACTCCCATGGCCAAGTCACAATGAATTATCACGACAAAACAAAAATGCACACACAAGTGGACAAATGGGGAGAAGGGGTCAGACCCAATTTCCTGTGTCACAGGGCGACTAATAGAAAGGAAAGTGTTCTCTGACTCACAGACCATCTCACTCAGCAAGATCTCTTTTCCCCTTACATTGCCCCTGCCTACCACAGATTTCTGGCTGAAGTTGTCTGGATGAAGAGACCGCTGGAGCTGCAAGTATGTTTTCTGCAGCTTTTGTGTGTCCAGTGTGAATGTGTAGTCACTGAAAAAGGTAACACGTGATAAAATGAATGGACTGGATTCATTTGGAAAACTTTTAAAGATGGTGGCATATGTTAAGGTAAACAAGAAACTCACCAATCCATGATCTTGAAGTAGGATGTCCCTTCTACTGGGGGCTGCACTGCTTTGCATGACACGCAGAAAAATGCAGGTCTTTTGTCAAGAAGATGCTTACAATTCCAACAGTTCAATTTAATTTGACTTGTGCAGCAATTCCTGGGTGGAGCGGATTGATTAGTGAAGTAAAACAGCTCTCTCCCCTTTCTGAGTGCTCTGAAGTTCATGTTGCTGTGCCATGTGCCCTTCCTGTGGAGGCTGGTAGACATACAGTAAGCTGTACATGTAACAGCTTTAAAAACAAGCACTCGGTTGGTGGTTAGCCAGCTTGAGTGCAGTACAGCCCGGGATGAGCCAACAATCCTCAAAGAGTTGACAGACAACATTTCTGGAATTAAAATGCACTACTCGCTGTCGTGCACTCAATAAATACACAAAATGTTCGCTGCCAAAACACATCTCTTCCCGGAAAAACAAAGGAAGAAGAGCGTTCTTCTTCTACGTTTTGTAATACTGCCACACTGCCGCCGCTCGGTGGGTTTCGAGTTCTCGATGGAAAACCAACAGCTAGCTGGCAACAGTAAACGCAATTTGTAAGGAACTATTGATAAAGTATCCTTAGTTTTGGACACAGCACACCAATTGAAGTAAGCTGAGCACCTCACAAAATTTTCAGTGTTTGTAAGTAGTGTACTAGTGTCGTTTTAGGTGCGGCTTTTGCCGAGGATGTAACGATAACAAGAACCCCTGGTCTGCATGTAGCTAGCTTAGCTCACTAGCTGAACAGTATAGCTTAGTTTGCGAACATGTCTTAACAACAAAATGCCTTTATTCGTGGTCGGTATTGACAAATGAGCTGGTTGTTGTCAGATTCTAGTTCACGCCCTTAAAAACAGCCTTTCATGTTATTTAAGGGCACATGTAAAGAAAAAAAGCACCCGGGTTTAACTTTATGTTGAGTAGCTTGCTCAGCTAGCTAGATGACAAAGGCATCCCATGTTATGGTTATGAGCGGTGACAAAAACAAATTCAAACTAGCTTATTTTTATTATTATTATAATAAATAATCACTCGTTTAAGAAGCATCAGCTTAAAACATCACTTAATGCACGCTTGCGTAACTTTAATTGCCTTTTTCAGAAAGTCTAGAAGACTGCATTTTCATACCAAGTGGGTTGTTGTTTTTTTCTCTTTCAGATTCAACTGCGTTCTGATAAAACAGGCAATGCTTCATGAAGAGTTCTGGATACTCAGTGAGTGGCTAGTCCGCCAGGGACATCATCAGGCACTGGAGCACAGATAACACCTCCAAACTTGTGAGTTTATTGACTAAGAGTACTTTTTGCTGCTTCATCATCCATCCATACAGGCGGTCGCAATACAACAGCTGCTAGCTGTGTGACGAAAAAAAAATTCTCTGAACACTGGCCAGTCTAAATATGCTTATTTGGCCAAGAATCAGACTAGGCGTCTCGACTGTTTGTCATTACAGTTTCCTACCAAAGTACAAGCTCTGTGATGAATGCCAGGTCTTGATTCTTGTGTGTGTGTGTGTGTGTGTGTGTGTGTGTGTGTGTGTGTGTGTGTGTGTGTTTTTGGGAGGTTGCAAAAGCTGACGGTAGAGTATTCCAGAGAGACACTTGTTGGAGACAGCAGCTTCTATAAGGTAAACAGGATCTCTTCCTGAAGGTCGAGGGAGGTACTTCTCAAGGCCCCCACAGACAATACTCTGGGTATTATTAACGGAAACCACTAAGAATAGAGAGCAGGGGAGCAAGGTGGCTCCTCTGGCGGTCACGTTGTTTGGGTTAAACAAGCCAAAACGGAACATCTTCTTAAGAAGAGTGACTTCTCGAGCTTTCATGCTGGGTGTGGCAATTTAGAGGGCTTTATCTGGCTCTGATGTACAGCAGAGGAAAGGGAGATTAGTTGTGGATTGCTCTTGGCTGTTTATGTATGGAGGACTTGTGCTTTACAATTAGAATCTGTAAGTAAAACACATTTTCATACCTAATAGGACATTGTTAACCTATCATTTTATATAAGCTATGTATTATGTGCCTTTTTTTTATTTTGGATTTTTTAAGGCAGTGCATGACTTTGGCTGGTCCAGCAATATCCCCCAGATAATGCATAACCTACCTACTAAAGGAAAGAGTCTCTGTATGTTTGTGTCTGTTCTTCACTTTTCTTAAACATTCATCATAAGGAAGGTGATATATCCTAGTATTGGGACAAAAATTTCCTGCAATGCATTTTTGTTCTAATTGCAAATACATACATAGATACATACATACATGTATTTACTCAGACATACATGTCTGAGTAATCATGTCTGGTATGTCATTACTTGTGTTTCATAAGTTTGTCAGTTATATTTGGATGATGAATTGATTTTGTGTTAATCAGCTGACTTCACTTTGTGTGATCTAAAATTTTTGAGGAGATATTACTTTTTATTGGAGTTTGACTAATCTATTCATGTTTCTTCTTTCTGAAGGACAAATTGTATCAGACAGCATATTGGAATCGGATCAGATTTTTTTGAATCACCAAATATTGGTATTAGTATTAGTACAACCAATACAAAACTAATAGCAAAGAAATCAGAACGATGTTAAACGATGATTCAAAGGGTTTAATAAAAAAAGTGTTGGATTACCTGTTTTGGCATTTTCATATGCTCACAAGTTACTAGTAATTAGCAGTCGGGTTTATAACGCTATAGCCTCCAAAGTAGCATTGCTTTGGCTACAGCATTTTTCTCTTTGGATCCTCCTTGGGCTGGTTTAATTATCTTTACTGTCACCTTTGTGTTAATACCTACATGCTAAAAGAAACATCTTGAGTGTGCCCTTGATAGAGTATGGGTTTGTGTCATTTTGTGGGACTGTAGCATAAGGTTTATGTTGTTAACTCATGGTAATGTGACAGCGTACATTATGTCATACCACCTTGTTAATAATGCAAAAGTTATATAATGAGCAGTGTAAGGAATTCCTTTCTTCAGCGAGTAAATATGTAATGAATTCATTTTTAATTTTGATAATTGTGTCCTCAGCAGCTTAGTAAGGCTTGTCTGCGTGTATCTTCCATCCAGTGTGAAATTGTCTCACATGCTGGATTATAGAGCTGGGCTATAGAACGATAACGATATGTATTGCGAAATAACCTTTTCTCGATAGAAAGGTTAAACTATTGCGATAGGCCTCATCTCTCTTGTCCTCTTAAAAAGAACAGCCAAACCAGAGCCAAACCAATCACAGCCGCAGCGTCATGTCACGTGACTTGTTACGTACATCACAAGTGCCAAGCCGCACATGTGTATTGGTTTGGGAAGCAGCCAGCCACCGTGCCGCCCGAGTGTGCCGACTACAGAAAAATCAACCGAGAGCGTGACCGAAGGTTACCGAAGAGAAAACAGATGATGGTTCCAATGCCGGAGAGATTGTCGAACGGAAGTGCCATAGAAGTTCCGTAGTGTGGAGGTATTTCGGCTATTTCAAATCTGACAAAAAACAGAGTAGCGCGGACTATAAATTGTGCCAAAAGCAAGTCTGGAAATACAATAAACCGGTGCATGCTCAATCTCTGACTGGAAGCGCTAATTCGTCATTCGGCTTTTGTCAGACTAAAGTAACTGTTAAAACTGTTTGAAAAGCGAAGCTATACAACAAGGAGAGATTGAGAATTTCCTTTTAGTTCTCAGTTTATTTGATATTGACAAAAGTTAGTCAATTTTGTCTGATCTTCTGTAAAACAAACTAGGATTTATTTTTAGAATTAATATTTTGTTTCTAAGTGGAATTGACAATTTAGCAGTCTGTTTTGTTTGTTCTATTTTGAAACGCTTTAGCGGCTGCCTTTTGTGTAGTTTGCAATATTTGCCTTTATTTATCTGAAAGTCTCATGTTCCTTAAGTACATCTACCCTGTTGAACTTATTATATGAAATAAATATTTAAATCAAAACAAGCTGCTGATTATTTCACATTTTACTTGTGAGCAACGGCACATTTAAATCTTACAAATATAGTTATTTGGCTTATATCGTGATATATATCGTTATCGCCTGAAATGAAAAAAACATATCGTGATTTGAAAAAATCTTATATTGCCCAGCTCTACTGGATTATGAGCAACTCCACTATCTGTTATATCACCACAGTTGTGATGTAAATGAATGAGTAATGAAAGTCGAGTTTCTGTTTAATTATTTAGCAATGGTTATTACATTAACATGTGTATGTGCTTTGTTCAGTGAATGTATTCATGGCCACCCCACCATAAGAACAATTTAAATCTGTGGGTAACTGTTCAAAATTTTTGAGGTTGGCTACACATTTGAATGATAAATGAACTGGTACTTATATAGTGCTTTTCTACTCAATTTGAACACTCAGAATGCTTTCTTACAGCAAGTCTCATTCACTCAAGCACACGCACATCCATACAGCACTTTTTATCTAATGTAAAAAGCATGAGTGAATGGGCAACTTGTATTCAGTGTGTTTTCCAAGGATACTTAAGCGATACTGTTTTCCCTTAAAATAAGTCATTTTGTGACTTACTCATGCTCTCGTAAATTACATTGCACATACAATTAAATTCAAATGTTTCTGAACTTGAGTGCCAAAATCTTTTAATATGCATTGAAAACCCTGCCTCATTAATTGGCTCCATTACTTGTATAGGCCGAAAACCCCATGTTAAACAGATGGATGAATCTCATGTTGTCTCATCACTGTATTATTGTAGGGTCTTTATCTTACAATGTAAAGTGCCTTGAGGTGGCTGTTGTTGTGCCTGTTTTAGTTTTGGTATTCAGATTTTGTGTTATTATCAGCATCAGAATAGAGAAGTGGAATTTATGTGTTATTACTGCTGATGAACAGTAATAATACAACCTCTAACGATTAACAAGTGTGAAATTACTGCCTACCTAACTTAGTCATTTATCACGTTTACACCCTGCATACATATTGAAGGCAGCTGTTTCTTTGCCTGTATTTTTTTTTTCCTTAACATAGGCAGCCCATTAACACTTCACCTTAATCTTGTAGGAGTAATTTAAAACACAGATAAATTTACTTTATATTTTATTGATTGTTAACCCTAACATTTGAAATGACTTGTGTGGTATGAAAGTCCTTTCAAAGCAAGATTAATTGAGCCTGCTTAACAATAGGTAAATCAATAACATAAAGTTAAGTAAAGTTAAACACCAAAGTCTTTGTCACAATCGCTATTCATTACTCCTGACAGCCTTCAAATTAACCATGGTCAGTGTTCTGATGTGTGCCCTTGTTAGTTAGAATTATAGCATTGATTTCTCTGCTAGGTTTTGTGTCGTCGTTTAGGCAAAGGTTGCTTAAGCATTACAGGGAAGGAGCGTTTAATTTGTAAACAGACATTTCTGTATTGTTCTGATGTTTGACAGGGGTCTTTAATTCAATACATCACTGTCTACATTCTCTATGTTCCCACAGATAAACCATGATCCCCATCACTGAGCTGCGGTACTTTGTGGACACACAGCCAGCATACCGCATCCTGAAACCTTGGTGGGATGTCTTCACCGACTATATCTCCATTGTCATGCTCATGATTTCTGTTTTTGGGGGAACACTGCAGGTCACCCAGGACAAGATGATCTGCTTGCCCTGCAAATGGGTGGTCAATGAAACCTGCAAGAGGAACTTCAATTCAAGCATCACATCATCAGTGCCCAAAGGGATCCAGTATGATTTGGACCGCCACCAGTACAATTATGTTGACGCTGTCTGCTATGAAAATACATTGCACTGGTTTGCCAAGTATTTCCCCTACCTAGTATTACTCCACACCCTTATTTTTCTAGCTTGCAGCAACTTTTGGTTCAAGTTTCCACGGACTAGCTCCAAACTAGAACACTTTGTATCTATCTTGCTAAAATGCTTCGATTCTCCATGGACAACAAGGGCACTATCAGAGACAGTGGTTGAAGAAAGTGACCCAAAACCAATGAAAATGAATGGCTCGATGGACCACAAAGAATCTGTAATAAGTGAGGATGTTGAAGCAAGTGTTCCTATGCTTCAAAGGACAAAATCACGCTTTGAGCAGGGCATTGTAGATAGAACGGAAACAGGAGTTTTGGACAAGAAGGAGGGTGAACAGGCAAAAGCTCTGTTTGAAAAAGTGAAGAAGTTCCGCATACACGTGGAAGAAGGAGACATTGTGTACAGACTGTACATACGCCAGACTATTATCAAAGTCATCAAGTTTATTTTGATAATCTGCTACACAGGGTATTATGTGCATGATATTCAATTTAGTGTTGACTGTTCTGTAAATATAGAGAGCCTGACTGGTTACAGCGTGTACCGTTGTGCTCACCCGCTCGCTACACTTTTTAAAATCTTAGCATGTTTCTACATTAGTTTAGTGGTGGTGTATGGTTTGATCTGCATGTACACGCTTTGCTGGATGCTTCGGCGCTCCCTAAAGAAGTACTCCTTTGAGTCAATCCGGGAAGAGAGCAGCTACAGTGACATACCTGATGTGAAGAATGACTTTGCATTCATGTTGCACATGATCGATCAGTATGATCCTCTGTACTCAAAACGCTTTGCCGTGTTCCTCTCAGAAGTAAGCGAAAATAAGCTGAGGCAACTCAACCTCAACAACGAGTGGACACTGGACAAACTCAGGCAGAGGATAACTAAGAATTCTCAGGAGAAGTTGGAGTTGCACCTTTTCATGCTTAGTGGCATTCCAGATACAGTGTTCGATCTGATGGAGTTGGAGGTTCTTAAACTGGAGCTAATCCCAGATGTGACCATTCCCCCAATCATTGCTCAGCTGGTTAACCTGCGAGAGATGTGGCTTTATCACACCCCAGCCAAAATAGAAGCTCCAGCTTTGGCTTTTTTGCGTGAAAATTTAAAGTCTCTGCATATCAAGTTCACCGACATCAAAGAAATCCCCTTATGGATCTACAGTTTGAAGAATCTCAGTGAGCTTCATCTGACAGGGAATCTCAGTGCTGAGAACAACCCTTACATTGTCATTGATGGGCTCCGTGAGCTCAAGAGACTCAAAGTGCTTCGTCTGAAGAGCAATCTCACCAAGCTACCTCAAGTGGTCACTGATGTGGGCATGCACCTCCAGAAGTTGTCCATCAATAATGAAGGAACCAAGCTCATGGTGCTCAATAGTCTAAAAAAGATGGTAAATCTGACAGAACTAGAGCTTATTCGCTGTGATCTTGAACGCATACCACACTCAATCTTCAGTTTACACAACTTGCAAGAGATTGACCTGAAGGATAACAACCTGAAAACCATTGAGGAGATCATCAGCTTCCAGCATCTTCATCGGTTGGTCTGCCTTAAGCTCTGGTACAACCAGATTGCCTACATTCCTATTCAGATTGGCACCCTGAACAACCTGGAGAAGCTGTACCTGAACAGAAACAAGATTGAGAAGATCCCCAGTCAGCTGTTCTATTGCCGCAAGCTGCGCATCTTGGATTTGAGCCATAACAACCTAACCTATATCCCAACAGATATTGGCTTCCTCCAAAATCTTCAATACCTGGCAGTGACAGCCAATAGGGTAAGTGATGTAATAAGCATAGTTTCCAACCATTTTAATATTATCCTAATTATAGATTGGAGTTTATCCATAATGCTTTATTTGTATTATTTATTTGCTGATAAAACAATAAATGAACTTACAAGTCATAATTTCTTTCCTTTTTTTTTCCCAATGCAAAATTTATTGTTCTTTAAAATACAGATTGAGAACCTGCCTAATGAACTGTTCCAGTGCAAGAAGCTTCGCACTTTGAACTTGGGAAACAATTGCCTGCAGTCTCTACCATCACGATTTGGAGAGTTGACTGCATTGACACAACTAGAGCTTAGAGGAAATCGCCTAGAGTGTCTGCCGGTGGAACTTGGAGAGTGCCGACAGCTGAAGAGAACTGGTCTTGTGGTGGAAGAGGACTTGTTCAACACACTGCCCACAGAGGTCAAGGAGCAGTTGTGGAAAGCGGACAAAGAACAAGTTTAAAAAACAGGTTTGCTTCTGCAAGTACAGATACTGATCTACTGGCTCTGGACCTACAAGTTGGTCCCAGAGGCTTGCCATAACAGGCAGTATTCCTGCTGCATTGTGCCGTTTCTAAGTTTGGGCATCAAGAACCAGTGCCAGGTAGAACCAAAATCCTGGCAGTTTCTGGCTGTCTTCTTAGTCTATTTGATTTATTAATTCCTTCACAAAAAACTTCTCAGGCCTTTACATTATAATTCAGTAATGATGCTTTTTTTAGCAATAATATAGTTTGAATCTTGTGTTTACATTTTTATGCCTCTCGATTATGGTATAGAAGACAGCGTATGCCACTGATCAATACTAAAAAAATAAGGTTTAATACATTAAAATATTTTGTCAGGTGTTCCGGTTTGAAGGCACAATGAGATGGCAAAATTACTTCCAAGACATCTTTATTTCTGTATATAGACGATAATCACTTGTTTTGAGTTACAAAGACACTATTAAGAGTGATATGATAGTATGACTTAACTAAACAGTAATAACTATAGATGAGTGGAATATGATTATACTGAGAGCCTTGTACCTAAAGGTGGTTTACAAAGTGGGAAGAAGAAGGCCATTGAGGACACTGTTAGTATTGTAGCGCTAAAGGGCTTTTTGTTGGTTGGTTGGCTGATCATCTTTTGATACTAGAATGGACAATTTGGCAGAATGTAGGGTTCGGTTCCCTCTTTCTATGGAAAGATGTGTGTTTGACCTAGTGCTAAAGGAAAAGCAATTATTCTGCTGCATATCACTTATTGCACTAGCATTAAAATGGCATTAGTGAAGCTTATCAGAATACCCAAACCTTACTGCTAGTATATCTTTAATGGAAAATAACATTTTCACAAAAAAAAGTATATGATATGTTTGCAATAACTTGCACATAACAAAATAAAATGCGGGGGAATGCTTAAAGATTTTGAATGAGATGAGTCATGTCTGCCTCACAGGAATTCAGATTAAGTTTATACAGAATGACAGTGGTGAAATTCAAATGGAGCCTGAAAGTATTTGTAATATGTCTGTCAAACGTAGAGGCTTAAATGAGATTGGGGCTTCTTTTTTTTTTTGTAACAGATGTAAAAAGAATCACTGGTGATAAGCAATGATAGCTCAATAGCTACAAATAAGAAAGACCAGACATGTCATCATGTCTTTAAATGTATTTTTTAAGCACCTAGCCTCATGTTCATTTTAGTTTGTTACTATACTCAAATTCTGTTACTTTATTATTACTGGACTGCATTAGTGTGCAATGTTCAGTGAAGAAGCTGCTCACCTATGTGTGAGAAAACACACATCCTAAATGTTAAATGTTGGAAATGTTACATATTACTCACTGAGGTGAGGATAAAAGTCTCTTTTACTGTTTTCTGCTGATATTAAAAAGCTAGTAGTAAAGAAATTTGAAATTTTACTGCTACAGAATCAACCTGCATTCCAATTAAATGAAAAGAAAATGAAGTAAATCTTACAAGTTGATCAGATTAGTTGCCTTATTTTCTCCTCTCGTTGTCATGCATTGATTGTTATATTTCTGTTGTCTGGTCAGATGAAAATTGTTAGTTTTTCAAAGTGCACCATAATAGTAAGCCCCAGATAGTGATGGAGCTTTTGTTGTCATAGTTTCCTTAATTTAAGCTGTCCGGTAAAACTTCTACAAGGCTGTACCTAGCTGTTGAGTTTAGATTTTGGTTACTGAAGATGCACAAAGTGTAGTTTATTATTAATGTTTTATTATTATTTATTTATTTGATTTGATTTTTTTTTTTTTTTTAAAGCTCATCTGTCCAAAAGACCATTGAGCTTATGCCAGGCATCCATGGTGCATTGTTCATTCACAAGACAGTATTAGTCACAATATAATCAAGCTTGCACACACAATAACCCAATGAATCATCATCTAAATTATGCTCAAGATCAAGGTCATTTGTTGTTTTATGGGCAATAACCTCTGAGTTGTGATGGATCGGGTGTCAGATAAGCTACTTTGTCATTGACGTTCTGGGTTTTGGGGAAGGGTTTTATTTGTTTGTTTTTATACCCGTCTTTGTTTTAGTACCAAATGTAAGAAAAAGAAAAGATATGTTTTTTTGTTTTGTTTTTTAAATCAATAATCAGACTTAATTGGAAGTAACCAGTGCATTCTTTTTCTCAAAATATGAACTTTATTTCTCACAGTTAAAAGCATATTTAACCTTCACTAGTTTTTAATTAAGAGAGAGAGATTTTTAGGTAAAGGTTTACTTGTTTTTGCTCAATTGAGAGTGACTGTTCTGTATTTTTGTTTTGACACAGTGACCAAGACAAAGCTAAAAATTTGGAATTTGTTATTGATCCACAGTTCTGATGCAGCACAACACACAACAGGAATTCTTGTATTTACCCCAAGAAAAATACAATTCCTGTTCTAATAAAGATTGACTGAAGCAATATACATAATAGAAAACATTTCAGCTATGCGCATCTATAACCGTGACATGTTTGACTATGCTATGTTGTGCAGTATTACATTTATTTAAGCTGTATTGTTAGTAACGATATAGATTTCTAATGTGCATTTGTATTCATTTTGTCACATTGGTTTTACTAAAGACATGGTGAGATTTTCACATTAAGTAGATTAGAGATCGTTGTGCTTAAAGGATGCTTTTGCACTATAGCACTTCTCTCAGAACTTACTTTTAGGTGTTGCAAACAATAGTGTACAAGTTATTGTATGCACATAGAAAAACCTGTTTTGGGCATTTTCCAGTGTGGGAAGGTTTACCTGAATGACTGCCAGCCACGAGATTAAATTTAAGTTTACGCTTTTACATAGAAATATTAAAAAGGAAAAAAAGAGATGAATTTTGGTCTTTAGTGGAGCATTTTGAATGATACCCACAAACACATTAGCAATACACCTATTTAGTAAGACAATCGACTATTCCATTTAAAAGAGACATCATGTCATCACCTCTGAGTGATTTGTTGCAATCAGTACTGTAAATAAGTGGTCAGTGCATAGTGTAGTAACATTAAATAAACATGTTTTTGTCTTAGTCACTGTTAATCTTTCCTTTTTTCATTTTTATTATTAGACTAATTTTATTATTTTAATTTTGATATCTGTTAGGATTATTGTAGAACTAAATTTCTCAGGAAAGCAGCCAGTACTCACTTTTTTTTTAGTTGATTGCCTATTATTATTATTATTATTATTATTATTATTATTATTATTATTATTATTATTACGGTATTATTTTTTTATTATTATTTCTGTTAATAATTTAAACGGTTGTGATAACATTTTTATATCAAATTTCTATACATTATTTTTTAGTTTTGTGTATTTAATATTAACTGCTGAATTGAAACTAAGTGTATCTGTATTTTCAAGGAGAAACCACTTTATTTGACCTTGCTTGTGTTTTTGTCAAACATCTCATGTCTGAATTGTCTTTATTGTGAGCAATAGATAAAGCCCAAGTAGTTTGTCTGATTAATGGGACTTCTTTACCCTTTGGTTTCTGTTTTCTATTTTTAATTTGTCTTTTTTCCTCTTAAAATGTTTAATTTGGGTACAAAATAATTTTGCATCTTTCTCTGTTTCTCTCAGACGTGTTATCTTGACACACTTGGTTTTGTGCAGTTTTGTTTTGTTTTTTGCCAAAGGAACATCATCAATGCATCAGTACTGACGTTGAGTGTGTTTGAACATGTTTCTCTTCATTTCTTGTACACCACTGACTCCAGTAAAATAAAAAAATGAAGTAAGCCACATTTGTCTTGGTGTCTGTTGGGCTTCTTGCACAAGAAGGGTTAAACAATTACATAAAGGTTTAGCTTGATGTGCAAGTGTGCAGATACAGATACTGACCAGTGTGCAAATGTGTAAACCACCACACTATGGAACCCCTGGCACTGGTTGATATATACCAGTATAACATCTCTCATACTGTAGGTGTTCAACTGGCTGCAAAGACCCATATCATGCTACAGTCACACACGTTCAAACAGAGGTTGGAGATAGTGGCATGACCAAACCTACAAATTGAAATTTCCTTGTCACAATGACTAGGCTATCCTATTTGTACTCTAGTGTGACTGAGCCATTATGCCCTCATGGGCAAAGCTATTGTCATGCAGGAAGATACCACTCCCACCTTTACAAAAATCCTTCATCATAGGATAAAGGAGATCACTCATTAACAATTTTTTACAAGGACCATTTCCAGAAACTGGACAACCACGCCCAAACCATGTCAGCAAAATGTCCCTCCCCTCACTGTTGGTGCCAGTGACTCTTTTTTTTTTTTTTCTTTAATTTTTCAATTGTCTGCGCCTCTCGTTTTGCTTGTGAAAATTCCTTGCGGAACCATTCACCGTTGGATACCCATCCCCACACGGACATGTTTCTTCGACACACTTATTCACAGACGCAACATTTGAAATGGTGAGTTTCATTGTCGCATTTACAGTCGCTATTTGTCAAATTGAGGTTGTTTCCTAATATTACGTTATAACGGTTCTGAACAGGCTACGAGTCACTTAAAGCATTGTGTAATAATGTAGTTCTTTGCGATAGCAGGCTAAGCTAGTCAAGTAGTGGAAGTTGAAGTTCGGGAGAATTTCCTTGTCTTCGTGATGTTTTTGATGTTCTTGTCTATTTTGCAGGCTGTTACACTTCACACAGATCTAGGAGACATTAAAATTGAATTGTTCTGTGAGCGCACACCGAGGGCATGTGAGGTAAATGTATTTCTCACCCTAACTCTCCCTAGCAATCAAGCCTTTTATTTTAAAACTCTTACATTTTATGGACCTTTACGTGAAAAAGTAAGACGATCCAGCACTCGATTTATTTTCTTCCACTAATTCAGGGTCGTAGGTGGGATGGCGTTTATCCTAACCCACTTGGATCTTGTGTTGTTGTAGTACGAAAGTACGCTAAAATGCAATTTGGGGGCTTTCTGTATGAAGTTTGCATGTTGGTCCTGTGTGTGTGCATGGGTCTATCGGATTCCTCCCACAGTCCAAAGGCGTGCCAGTTGAATGCAGGTGTAAATGATGATGATGATTATTGATAAATCAAATCAAATGAATGATTGAACTGATGTAGGACATTTCTAAGAGGTTACTGACCTGATTTCAGACTTTATTCAGATTTGTGTGCACCTGATGTGTCGGAATTACTTTCCAGCATGGCACAAGACTACAAAGAGCATTAAAACTCAATTTAAAAACTGAGTTCTAAGATATACTGTCTGTAATGAAGATGGAAGAGGGGTGATGTGGTCACCTCTGGCAGATAAAGTTCTTTACAATCTAGACTCAGAAATGATCATATTCTGTCAGGTAAATAAAGATAGTCAATTCTTAAGGGCGATGAAGGTGTTTAAGATTGCATTTTTTTTTTTAATGTAATAATAACATTTGTAAGTGTAATTTAAAAACATGACAAATACAAGAATTTGCATTTAATTTTGCTGGTGTTTTTTTTGCAGAACTTTCTTGCTTTGTGTGCCAGCGGCTTCTACAATGGTTGCGTCTTCCACCGAAATATAAAGGGCTTCATGGTTCAGACCGGAGATCCTACAGGTACAGATGTTATTGTTGTTTTTGAAGTGGCAAAAAAATATATAAAATGAACTTCCTGTTCATTGCATCTTTGTTTTCTTATTAAAACCTCCAGGTACAGGTAAAGGAGGAACAAGCATGTGGGGGCGTAAATTTGAGGATGAGTTCAGTGAACACTTAAAAGTGAGTAAATCCTATAGCTAGTTGGTTTAAGCTGGTTTTACCCAAGTGTCATTCTGTGGGAATGTTTTTCGTTCTTCTGATTTCAGCATAATGTAAGAGGAGTGGTCTCCATGGCAAACAATGGTCCCAACACGAATGGCTCCCAGTTTTTCTTCACTTATGCCAAACAGCCTCACCTGGACATGAAGTACACAGTGTTTGGAAAGTAAGCATCTTATGCAAGCCAACAAAACAGGTTTATGATTGTGTGACCACCTACTGGCTTTGTTACCTCAGGTAAAATTGAAACATTTGCTGACTGCTTACCCTCTAAAATTTAGGATCATAGACGGCTTGGAAACACTGGATGAGCTGGAGAAGCTGCCTGTGAATGAAAAGACGTTCCGGCCACTGACTGAAACTCGGATAAAGGATGTCACCATTCATGCTAATCCTTTTGCTGGATAGCAGATTTTCACTTTCATATGATACAATGCTTGTTGCCTTGCTAAAGTCGAAATACTTTTCAAATGGTAGAACTGGAGAGTCCACTCACATGCCCAGACAGTGGGCAGAGTGCTGACTTCTAAGCTACAAAGTGTTAAATTGTCTTAACTTTTATACGGTGTAGTTCCTCATTTTGCAACTTCATGTAAAAAGTATATATAAATCAGGGGGATGTCTTGTTTCCTTTAGACAATAAACTTTGTAAACAAAAAATAAAATATGGATGTAACCACCATGATGTCACCCATTGGTTAGTGAAGTCTCATTCTGAAGTGTTTCAAAGTTGTTTTTTGAAGCTGACTGTCACAAGATGGAGGTGGATCTAAACAGGAGACCAGAGGAGGCCACACACTTCTTACTGACACATGAATGATATGTTGTTAACCAGTGAAAATAGCGTGGAAATTTCTTAGTTTCTGGTTGTAAAAATTACCATATTTTACAAACTGATTATGATTTACTTAGTTAACCTGAAACTAGCAGTTGAACCCAAAGTTATCAGGAAAGTGTTTGCTGAGGTTACATAACAAAGGAGCTGAGGATTGTTTCCCCATAGACTTCTTTGTAAACGCAAGTCTTTTTGGAACTTTAAGAGTCGCCTCCTGCTGGTCGTTAACAAGATATACAGGTTGAAGTTCGTTTCACCTTTCAGACGAAGATGTATCCGTATTTTACACTGTCTGTGCTTTAAATCAGTTTTGAAATTATTTTTGTCCTTAACAGGTTCCTTTCCATTTATTCAAGTACTCTAAAGGGGAATGTAATAAATTGCCAATGTTGCGTGTTTAAAAAAAACTTATAATAAAAACATTTTTGATTTTAGCATGTTTTCAGAATATGTTTTACATGCAGCATCTTTTCCGTGAGAGTCCGCTTAACATCTTGTAGTCCTAAGAACTAGTTTGAACTACAAATGACTTATTGCGTCACATTGCGTCATCAGTAGTGGACAACTGTCACGCGGACCCTGGTAGAAATCATGGCTACAGGTGATGCGTTTAAAGTAAGTTTATTGCCTTGCGTGGGTTTACAGTCCTTCATGGTTGCTCATTTATGAGTTTGGTCATGTATTTATTATTATTCATTTATTTTATCCAGGCGAAAACTCATTGAGAGTTACATTTAACTTCCAAGAGGGACCTGGCTAATAAGGGCAACAAAAATGAACGAAATCCGGGCTTATTTCTGCAAGTTAAGATACCCCGGAGAAAGACTTGGAAGTGTTTTTGCTGTGCATTGTAGGTGTCATCTCTGAAGGGGAAAGTGGCCCTGATAACTGGCGCCAGCTCGGGAATTGGAGCCGGTACGAGCGTCCTGTTCGCTAAACTCGGAGCTCTGCTGGCTCTGAACGGCCGCGATGTGGAAAACCTCAACAAAGTAGCCAAAGAATGCACAGACTGTGGAGCCGACGAGGTACATAACGTAGTATGCTTCATATATATCTGCACACACTTCTATAATGTAGTTGAATAAACACAAGTTGGATGCTGTAATAAAAATATTATACTTTTATACATTTTCTAGCGGTTGGTACAACCTCCTGTGACCTCCTGGTGGTCAATTTAATGACCAACAGCAGGTCAATTTAATGAGCAGAACTAAGTTATTAAACAATTTTAGTGTTTGTAACTACATCAGAATTACAAAAACAAGCATAGAGATGCATATACCTACTTACTGTATACTTTGTAAGTTACACCTTACTAGTAGCTTTTTTGCCTTCACAACTGCCTTAAATCTTCACGGCATAGATGCAAGAACATAAAGGAAACATTTTGGAGATTTTAGTCCATATTGACTTGATAGTGTCAGACAGCTGCTGCAGGTTTGTCTCCTGCATGTCTATTTTACAAATCTCCCATTTCACCACAATGCCAGAGCTCATCTGTTGGACTCTGGTCATTTTGGAGGGCATTTGAACAAAGTGCAAAGTCATTTTCATGTTCAAAGTGTGTCAAGAAAACACTATTACACCTTCAGCAGCAGCCTGAACCTTTGATGCTATGCAGGATGGATCTGTGCTTTCATGTTGTTTACGCCAAATTCTGAGCCTACCATCCAAAGCAGCAGGAATGGCACCTGCTGTGGTACCCTGTGTGGTCTTCTGCTGTGGTAGTCCATCTATTTCAAGGTTTAATGTGTTGCATTTAGTAATACTCTAAATACTCAGAGACTGACTGATTAGATATTTGCATTGTAACTAACAAAGTGACTGGTGAGTGTAAAGAAGCAGTTTTTAAGGCTGGTGCCACTATTGTTATTACTTGACCATTATTTGTGCCATTAACAAAACAGTTTGTTCTGTATTTACTGTTACTTTAGTGTTGAAGGCATACATTTTTGTCAACTTTATAACTAATTTAAAAACCAGTTCTTAATGAAAGGTTGTGTGTGCATGCAGCCTCTACTCGTTCCTGGAGACCTGACTGATGAGGAGATTGTAAAAAGCACGGTGGAGAAAACTATCGCTCACTTCGGCCGGCTGGATGTGCTGGTCAACAGTGCTGGCATACTGGCAATGGGCAGCATCGAGACAACAGACCTGGCTCAGTATGACAAGGTCATGAATGTTAATGTGAGGTAGGAGACCTGGCTTTATGTAGGAGATGTACTGCTGTCAGTTTCACAAAGCCATATAGTTGTTGATTAAAGAAGAGGTTAAATATAAAACTGGGAAAGAGAAATCATTTATTACATGGCACTCTTCATATATTAAGAATATCTTTATAATAATGATACTTGTCAACCTGTGAGGGTATTTTTTAAGATGCTGCATTTGAATACAACTGAATATGAGATTTATTTTATTTAAATATGCTAAACTGTACGTGACGTTTAACAGTTAATATTTTATTATTTTGTGAGCAGTTTAGCAGTGCTTTCTCTTTAACGTGTGCATGCGTGCTTGAAAAGTAGAATTAAGCATGTTTAACCATTTTTACACACCATGGACACAATGAAGCTGCATGTATGAAAATGTGAGGCTGTTAAAATATAAAATGTTAAACAATTGATAAGAACACGGTATCCTTTTGAAGTCAATTTTTTTACATACTTAGGATGGCCAATCCTTCTAATGTAGGATCCATTTAGTCCTACATTAATTCTATTGTGCTGTAAAAACAGGTTGGAATTCACAAGCAGAAAGTGAATTCTGTGCAAATACAGATTTAACACTGCCATTATCGACAGGAACATTATCTCAGTAGAACCATTCATCAGCTGTCTAGACTGGATGTAGCCTGATTAATGTAGGCCTTGGTGAGATACTGCTTTTACTACAATGGTGAAGCCAATCACAGATGTCAGGATGTTAACTGACCAAGCACTGGTTATTATAATGAGTCATAACTGCATATTTAATGTTCAAAGACTTTTAAAAGTAATTTTAGTTCATATATTACAGATCTATATACCACCTGACCCAACTTTGTGTACCGCACCTGATCAAGACCAAAGGCTCCATCGTCAATGTATCCAGTGTGAACGGACAGAGATCAGTGGGTACTCTGCATGTAGACGCAATATTTAAACAGCACCATCCATATGAAATATCTTTATGAACTTATGTGTTATAAAGCATCTTCAAAGAAGTGTAATTTTTCTCTCTGTAGTTCCCTGGTGTGTTGGCCTATTGCATGTCCAAGGCTGCTATTGATCAGTTTACACGTTGCATAGCACTTGGTGAGCTCTTTATTACCTTCATGTGGACAGCAATATAAAAGTTTGCATTGGCATATAAGAATGGCCCATCATATAACTACTTTTTTAAATTTCAGAGCTGGCATCAAAGCAGGTTAGAGTGAACTCTGTCTGGTAAGTGCAATAAACATGTTATCGTTGCACAGGTTCAGATTTATGATCACATTCATTTCTCATTCTTCTTTTAATAAGAAGTTTTTCAAACGTGCAGTGCGGCCCTTCACATTTTCAGATTTTCAGCGGATAGTGCTGATAAAAGTGAAAATAGTGAAAATAGCACAAGCAAAGTGGGCATCATATGCCTCCTGCCTGCTCTAACGATGCAGCACCCTGGTTTAAACCAAACAAAGAATTTGACATCTCAAGCAACTCCCGTGGGCGGCTGTGGCTCAGGTGGCACAGCAAGTCATTTCCCAATTGGAACGGTCAGTGGATCAATCTCTGACTCATCCAGCCTTGTGCCGAAGTGTTCTTAGGCACCCCTGATACATCCATCAGAGTGCGAGTGTGCGCGCCACTGGTACAAAGTGCTTAGAAAGCACTGTGTGATTTTGTGTGTGATTGGGTGGATGGAACTTGCAGTAGAAAGTGCTTTGAGTGCTCAACTGAATAGAAAGGTGTTGTATAAGTATCAGTCCATTTACCTACTGCTGTGTGCTACAAAAAAGGGGCAACTTCAAACTCCTGAACTGGTTCTCCAAACTTTTTCGAGAGTCCATGTGTGAAAACTGCTTTCAATTCTGTGCTGTTTGACTGTCCAAAACTCTGATGGGGAGAAAAAATTCATTTCTGATTTTATTTGTTCAGTCCTGGTGTGATCATCACCGATGTCCACAAGAGAGCGGGACTAAATGACGAACAGTATACCCAGGTAATATTTACTGTATTCAGCTGAATAAATATGTATAGAATCTCAGTCATGCAACTCAAGTCATCTCAAATGTGAGGATCTATTTCTTTAACTTTTTTTAGCAACAGAACCAAAAGTGTAGCATTATTTTCTTATTGTTTTATGTTTTTACCACCAGTTTCTTGATAAGTGTAAGCAGACCCATGCCCTCGGTCGACCAGGCGAGGTGGAAGAAGTGGCCCACAGCATTGCTTTCCTGGCATCTGATGCTGCCAGCTTCATTACTGGAGTCAACCTGCCAATTGATGGCGGCCGTCATGCCATGTGCCCGAGATAAGACCGTGTATGTACAGCATCCTGTACAAACATGGTCTTAACTGGTCTTATCAACACCCATACAGCACTCTGCTAATATAACACTTTTAAACCTGGAGTCTGTCTGTGTTTTTGAATTGCGTAAGACTGCAGTAACATTGCCCCTAATGGCATTAAAATTTAAATGATGATGAAAGCTGCTAGAGAAAAAAGACATCACAGACACCATTTACCTTCATCTGTACAATGGTAGTAGTGGCTGACACGACATCAAATTTCCAGGTGTGAAATGAACAAAAGGAAAGTAAAGTGTCACAAACAGGCAGTTTAAATGCATTTATTTTGTTGCGTTTGAAAATTTTCCTTTGAAGAAAAACTCGGAAAGCTACTTATCAACAAAGCTTTCAGACTTTTTATCGAATTACCTATCGAGGCGTTAGACTTAAATGTCTGTGCAGACCAAAACAATGTTAGCTTGTGTACCATGGTAGTTAAGAGTTGTATAGTGTAAAAACAAAAAAAATATCCTCTGAGTCGTTATCATTATTGCATATTTCAGTAAGAACCTTTAAACCTCCGAATGACAAAAAAATAAAATACAATCCTAAAACGGTGCCTAGTTTGAAGATTTTAAATAATCTTTAAATAGAATCCACTGATAATAAATGTTGCATAGCTATACATTTACATTTTGACAAACTGAAATTATTTTGTCAGAATCATACAAAGAATATTGAAAACGGTAATACCTTGAAAATATAATTTAAGAAATTTGGCCTGTATGTATACGTAAAAGTCTTCCCTTTAAAAGCACAGACCTAGCTTTGCTGACAAGAGTTTATCATACGCGTGTCGACTGCGGCAGCACCAGGTGTCACCTCTGTGTCATCCCAGATCATATCAGGCAACGACTTGTTTTGCTGTGGGATGGGAGGAACAGAACGAGGTAGCATCTTGACACTTTTTTTTTCAGTTCACACGAGAAATCTTTGCTCCACCTTGACATTTAAGGCACCCCACAGCAGTTATTTGTGTGAAGATATCCGCATAAATGTGGTGTCTCGTAGCACTGGACAGTTAATAGAGGCTCAAAAAGACTTACCTGGAGACTGTGTGTGTGTGCTTGAAGCACACTATACCTGAATGAGTGATATGACATTGATACCGTGTATCCTTAAAGGCTGTGTAACAATAACTATTGCACTTTATCTTACAATATACAGTACATATACATGTTTAAATAATACTTAAACGTTGAAAGAAGGAGTAACTGAATTTGAACTGTTCTGTATTTCCATACGAGTCAGACCGTGAAGAAACTATGATACACCGTGGTCTGAGAGATGACAGAAATGAGACGTTCATAATACTTCCTTCCAAAAGGGGCATCCAGGTCTTGTGTCACACAAACAAGTCTCTAACAAAAGGAGCTTATTGTGTTGCATATGCTGATTAGTGCCAGAAGTCTTATCTCTGCGATTCCAACGGGCCTTCTTTATCTGGCGCCCCTCCTGTTTCTGCAGTCCAAGCATATTTTGGGGAGAAAAAAAATGGGAGGTTGTTTTTTTTGTGTTTTTTTTTCTTTTTTGCAAATCACTGAAGTGCTGTTCTCCCTAATCCAAAATCTTCCATGAAGTCACTGCTTTTAGGAGCGTGCCACAGTTATTTATAAGAAGCACACAGGTCCAACCTCTAGGTGATAGTGTGCCCCGGGCTCTGCAGTTGGGAGGTTGTGCACATCCACTATGGGGAGTAAGTTTGGATCCTGGCTCTGGAAGATAAAATGCGTCTGATGCCAGCGCCCATCCTTGATCTGAAAGCCAGATTTGCATAGTGTTATGGGATATAATCACAAAATTGCATGAAAGAATCAGTTCTCCGTCGCCTGGCGTCATTTCTATATTGACACAATTTTATCAGCTCATTTTCAGATATCCATCACTGTCTTCAAAACCAGTGCAAAAAGAGGTAAATGGAATTTAACTGGGCCCCTCACTGAAAAAGCAGTCTATTCTCGATAATCCTCAGACGTCACTGGGAATAATTTTAATTGGAATGACTTTCTACCAAAGAAATGCTCCTTCCAGAAACTACTGACAAAGAGTTTTGTGGATTATCCAAAGTAACCGGGACAGGATTTATGGAAAGAAGGCTAATGCTGCATTCCTTTTTTTGAGCACATCAAACCAAACTGCATTAACCCACAAAATATTAGGTTGAATATTGAAGAATGGAGCTGGGGTGAGAAGGTGATTAGCTTTGTGAAGCATGAAGGCTTAAAAAAAAAAACTAAACAAAAAACTTGGTTAACCAGTATCTCTGTATAACTGATGAAACAGCCAGCTGGCTGTTAAAACATTAAGTTAAGTTTTTAGAGGAACTTGTCATAAAGTCTTTAAAGCACGTGATGCTCTATAACAGCGGTCCCCAACCTCCGGGCCACGGAGCGGTACCGGTCTGTGAGTCATTTGGAACCGGACTGCAAGAGTTGAGGCTCGGGTGTGAAATTTATGGTTTTCAAGGTTATTTTTTTTGTGTTTTTATCATTAACTCGGTTTCCCTGGGTCTTTTCCTGTCTTATGAATGAATCTTCTTTTTTTGGTACCGGTGCTGGTTTTATTTTGTTGTATTTATCCGCGACACCTTAAAGGCCGGTCCGTGACAATATTGTCGGACATAAACCGGTCCGTGGTGCAAAAAAGGTTGAAGACCGCTGCCCTAAAAGGAAAAAAAAAACATTTCTTGCTTTGTACAAAAAAAACCCAACATACATTAATAATACAATTAAGACCAAAGTACTGAGTATTGCATTGACTTCAGTGCCATAATGGTAACGACGCATACCCAGCAGTCATCTCTGGGTACGAGCGGCTGCAGGAGGTCTCCTGCTCCAATCCTCTCCCCTGTCCAAGCTTTGAAGCTTACAGCTGTGGATGAACGTTGCAGGGAAGGCCCTGCTGCCCACACAGACATGTTGAGGCAGTGAATGATGATGTGCTGCACAGCCTCAGTGCTCAAAAGGTGGATGAAGTTCATCTGGATGCGACCGACCCCGGTGTCCAACTATAAAGTAAGTAGATTTTTCTCAATGCATTTAAATGTGAAAAGGTCAAGTTCAGAATCTGGACGACTTGGTGTTATGACAAACTAATTTGCTGTATACTGAGTGTATTGGCTTCATCTTACATCATTTACTCTTTTTTTTTGCAGTAAATGTACTATAGTACGTTCAGAAAAGCAGTTAAACTAAGATAAATGATAGCAACCCCTAACAATTGTTAATTTACAATTAAAAATAACCAATTGTTAGTCTTTCTAATGGACAGACTTGAGCACAATCTGTTTGGATGTTGATAACAGACTGCAGCTCTGCTATGAATCTGAATGAGGTACATCTGGATCACAGATTGTACCTGTAACCCTGTTATTATATTCACAGTTTACCAAGGAAATAGATCAGTCCATATTTGTGTTATTGTGTGCCATTCGGTGTTTTGTTGCAATATCTTCAAGCTGAAATGACAAAAGAATCAGTGGATAAAGGGTATTTTCAGAGTCTGAGGATTTACTTGCCAACTCAGTGTGTGTTTGATGATGACTTGGCCAAGTCTGAAGACCAAATGTGATGCCTTAAGATTCACTACGACTGTGATCTTTCCAAATAGTCCTAGAGTTTATTGTGCAGAGCCAGAAATTGAACAGCTGTGCTCCTTTATTTATTGCACGAGTGTCATTATGCACACACATGGCCCATCTTAAACCCCAAGCCTCTCTACTTTTTCAGAAATCTTTCTGAAGCCAACACGAGGAAAACATTTTCCACAAGGACACAAGCAATCGTGGATTTGATATTTACCCACCGTCTGCATAGTATTCAAAGCAATCTTGTCTGTATCTAAGTGACATGTATTTACATTTTACAGGATATTGTATCTAGCTGAGGCAAATGGATACAAATAGATAACCTAACCTTGGAAACTGTGAGAGGCTTCAGGCAAGTTTGTCCTCCACCAGTGAAGTTGCAAGTCACCTCAATCATGTCAGCTACGCATCCGAGGTTTGGATCAATCCAGTAAGTGCCTTTCAACATGAAGGAAGGATGGGAGAACAACCCTTAACTACATAAACAGAGACCATATGTGCGCAGAAATGATGGTCCTGTTTAAATATTTCCTCACCGTCATACATCTTCTGCTCACAGTTGTAGAGATCTCTGCAGATTCGGGCAGGATTGTCGCGGGTTCCCAGCGGGTTCTTAAGACTCTGGATCAGAGTGCTGAGATGCTGCAGCTTCTTAAATATCTCATTGCCCTGGTCTAACATGGGCAGGTCCATGCTCGGATAATTCTGATTTGCACATAAATAAATCACTTGAGGTTTTGAAATTTGTCTTTAAGTACATGAAACTTCATTTCATTGTTAACTGTTGGTTTATTTGTAGCTATTCTTGAAAACTGTGATAGTCATGACTATATTCTGTACTGCTGCAGTGACCCAATTAACTTTAGCTGCATAGTTTCCATCAATACAAACCTCTTGTCTCAGTGCAGCATGGGAATCAATAATGACTTGAAAAGCAGCACCGAGGGCTTCATTTCTCTGCCAGAAAAAAAAAGTAGCAAGGCATGAAGGTAACTTGCATTATGTGATTAATCCCAGAAAAATCCAGTTTAACAAAACAGGTGAAACACACTTACAAGTGAAAGGGCAGAACTGGGACGCCCCTAGAAAACAACAGAAAAAAACCTGTTATATTACAACTTATTTTGTCTTATCTGCATTTATGTAACAACAGCCGTTTAGTGCATTTGTGTTCATGAAACAGTTCTGTAAATCCTGATCTACCCTGTCGGTGGTGGTGTTTAATTTTCTCCCAACGTGCAGATAAGACACAATCATGAATGCAGAGGAAATGAGGCATGAAAACGCAGGAAATAAAGCGTATCAAATGCAGAAAAGAAAAGCTGCTAGCCAAAAGCTATTTGTATTAGATCACAGTGGGGGGAAAAGCAGGTGTAACTAGTTAGATTATCCTGTAAATAGCACCGTATGTTTATAGTTTAAAGTGTAGATGTACAAATGACTTTTTACTCTTCAAATTATTTTCCAGCAGACTTAAAGGGAATCCCACGTTTTCCTACTTTTTACTCTCAGCGTGTCTCAGTCTGTTCTCCCACTAAATCATCCTGTCTTTGCCAGAGATCAATTAATTTATTTATATTTTCTGGAAAATACAAGTCATCCATTTCAACTAAACATAATTTTCCCTGGCATTTCCCCCCACACGCATGAAACATCAAAATCAACCCCAGATTGTCTGAAACAGAAATCTGCCTTAGAAAAAGAAGAACTCACGGTTGGTCCAGGTGGTCCACGAGGACCAGGAGATCCCTAAAAAGTTCCATTCACACATTAGGCTTCAAAATATTTATAACTTGGCTTTTATAAAAAGTGATTAAGGTCATTTATTTCTTTTCATGCTTTAAAAAAGTAATGTAAAAGCTACAGATATGATTAATTACTCACTCTAGGTCCCTGCGTCCCCTGTTAGAGAGATGAAAGCAATACAATCAATATAAGTGCAGAGACGACTTTATATTATCTTGTACAGTGTAATGGCATCTTAGTGCTACCAATTCAACAGACAGTCTTTATCTACTGTATTTTGAATTGCCCTCTTGCTTCTTTGCAAGCCTACACTCACAAATCTTATTTCCACACAGCAAATCTTATTTCCACACAGCAAACCCATACATGAATGTTGTTGGCGTTTTAAGAGTGAGGTTGCGAATTATCCCTGTGTATGAGCGCTCAACAAACCTCTTAAAAAGCTTGAGAGGAGCAAGCAGCCAACATTTATCACCCTGACAGGATTTCCACAGCAGCTAAGTGTCACTGTGAGTGTAACAACAAACAGTGGAACACAATAGGAAATGAAAAGTCCTGAGGGCAAAGGAGGCTGAGCGGTGTGCTGTCTCCATACTAAGTATCCTATTCTGTGCTCACAGTAAAGACAGAAAAGGATTCATCAAAACAGCGCCACGCACCGTCTCCCCTCGACTTCCTTTGTCACCCTGGGGTCCCTGATGGAGAGAAACAAGACAAAGGATCACTCCATCATTGCCAAAAAACCAGGGAGAAGTCACATAAAGCTTGGCACATGGGATGACATACGAGGTACATACAGGATGACCGCTGGGGCCAATGATGCCAACGGGGCCCAAAGCACCCTCCATACCCTGGAAAGCAGAAGCATGTAAGTGACTGAGGACGGATGATGTAGCATCTGATGAAGCGGTACTTAATTTTCATGCCAAGTGTGCAGTTTGTGAGAGTTCAGTGCACAGAAATTGGCTGAAATACTGCACCGAGTTGCCAAACTACCGTTAATCTTCATCTTACCATCAAACCACGTGGTCCTTTTGGTCCCTGTATTCCTGCTGGGCCAGTGTCTCCTGGAGGTCCCTAGAAACAAGCCCAAGAAAAGAAGACAATAGTATCTGTATTTCTTTGTCTAAACCAAACATGTTATTTAAAGTAGTGAGAACACATCCAAAGCTGTGTGCTACATGTGGGAAACTGGATGATGGGAAACCCTGATTCTCATGATATTGTCTGATGTTGATATGTTTAAACAGCTATATGCCAGTTTTAAACTGTCCTCCATCACCATTAAAGCTGCTGAAGAAATGTCTCTAGCTGCAATTCATTAAGAAGCAGGTCTAAGATTGTGTCTGTGTCAAAGCCCCATGTGCATTAAATTTATACATCTACTATTATAATAGTCATTTTATAATATTAATACAGTAAAATAATGTTTTACCGCACTATACAGATCAGCAGATTATTTTCTCAAACAAACAAAACTATGTTTTTAATATCAGGTTTAAAAAGTTGCTTTAGAAATTTTGTGTGGATTTACCTTAGATTGTGTAAAAAGTAACTTAGCTTCAAGGTGTTAGCGTCTCTTTTTTTGCAGAGGTAAGAGTACAAACAAACACTACATCAACCAGGCAGCTTTTTAAATTAATAAACAGTTATTCTTCAAGTATGTAAGTTGTTAAAAATTACTTTTTTAAACGAGCAGTCTGGAATCTAAAGCTAAGCGGTTTACAAGCACAGAACACAGCAGCGCAGAATATTCTTATAAATCTAAAGTTTGGTTTCACAAACATGGAGGTGCTTTTACAGATGTGCTATTTCAAACATTTATCCAACAGGTGAACAGCACATGCGCTGACAGTTTTCCTTTTAAATATGTATATAAAAAAGGAGTAAATGGTTTGAAGCACAGTGTTTTACAGAAGCCCTAACCATAAAAAGTGCCATTACAAAAACACTACATTTTACACTTATTACAGTTATCAATATTGTTGACATTACAAACGTAACATCATTCCAGAACTTGTCATGCTTTAACTATTCTTGCCCATTTCTTCTGAGTAAGAACGACCATTATAAACTCTACCGAGCACCGGCACAAAGCTCATGCGCTCGACACTCCTGTTCAACTCCCCACTGCAGGAAAATATCCAACATCACTCTCAGGGTTTTAAATTAAAGACTCAGACTCCAATAAAGCCTATTCTGTTTCTTCAGCTTGTAATGATATATACTTCAGCAGTGCTGTAAGTAAAACGTATGGTGTAGCAGATGTCATCCTGAGGCATGTTACAGTAATACCAAACAGCTTTCATGTCTAATATTTCCAAAAATCATATAATATTATGCAGCTCTCGACAACTTAAGACTAAAAAAGTTTCTCAGCCTTAAGGTGACTTAAACCCACAAATTACTTTAATAAGCCTATTCTAAAGGTTAAAAACTTTATTCAGTCTAAAAATGTTGGCCTGAGGTCATCACTTCTAAATGGAGAATGCGTAGAAGCTTACCTTTGGTCCAAAGAGACCAAACACCCCCGGAAATCCTTGTTCACCAGTATCCCCCTAATAAAAAAGAAGGAAGGGAAAGTATGGATTTTATTCCCTAGCAAAAGAATGCTGTCCTATAAAGGAATTTGAGTTGTCAGCCCTCACCAGTTGCCCTTTAACTCCCTGATCTCCTTGTTTTCCTGGTAATCCCATCCCGCCAATGGATCCTCTCTTCCCTGCTGGACCAATTTGTCCTGGGAGCCCCTTCTCGCCCTATAGAAGAAATGCAATCACACGAGAATCGTTTTTACATCCATGCCATAACCTCTATATAGATACTTTAACAGCGAGCACCTACTTCATGTTTTCTGTGATAAGGCACTGCTAATTGCATTTAGTGTGGTCCCTAATCATGTAGCAAGTATCAGTAGCAAAACTTAACCTAAAATACAGTTGTGCTGGCCTGTTGCTTTCTCATTTGGGTGTCCCTTAAATCGGTTTAGATTTAGATGCAGAAGAACCAAGCTACAGTTCATCAAAACTTGGCATGTTTATGTTTAGATCATCACATATAACAAAATTAGAATGCAACTTGATGCCCTGAGTGGGGCAGCGAGGTGAAAACTGTCCAATGCTTCAGATCTCATAAATACAGCCTCTCTGTTTGTCTTGCATATTTGCATCTTATATAATATTTGCAAGGACATGCAAACAAAAACTGTGGCAATTCATTGATACTTTCCAACACAAACTTCCCGACATTATTGCAATGGATAGTAGGTCTTCTGAGAAACAGTATAAAGACTTTATGCAGCATTCAGCCTTTGAAATTACATAAGGCTCCACATATAAAGGCAGCATTATGTTGCTGAGGGAGGCATTTATAGCAGATTAAAAGCTTTCTGGCAATTACGAGTAATATCAGCAACAATTTTGCCTGCACTGCAGTCTATAAAGATTCTTATGCTGTTAACATGTTCCTTATGAATATGATCAAAGCCAGGCAAGCTGTCAAGCATCATTTCATCATCATCACCTTTGGACCAAAGGATCCTTGATTTCCAGGAAGCCCTGTTACACCCTTTTCACCCTGCTGCCCAGGTTTTCCAGGAAAGCCCACGTTTCCATCTTCTCCTTGCTCCCCCTAAATACAGGAGGCAATCAATGAGCAATATTTTCTTTTCATTCAATGAAACAGGCACCACTGACAGTGTCTTCACCTTAACGCCTTTACTTCCATCTATGCCAGGCTGGCCATCCATACCAGGTGGACCCTCAAGTCCCTCCCTCCCAACAACCCCACGTGGACCAGTGGAACCCTCGGGACCCTTGGACGATCAGAAAACTTTATGTTAATGTTTAAGTTAAGGTTTCATTATATAAGCAGACAAGGAGTTTGTCCAACTCACTGGTGGCCCTTTGGTACCAGATGCACCTCTTGCCCCTGATTTTCCTTTCTGACCCTGAAACACAAAGAATTCATGTCAAGGTTCAGACATGGGTACATAAAAGAAAATACAGTAATAATAATATCCCAGTAATATTGGAAGAGGTGATTAAGTTACTCATAAATGTAAAATCTTGCAACTATTTATGTCCTTACTTGGTCACCTTTGGATCCTTTCAGTCCTGGTTGTCCCTTTGGTCCAGGTTTCCCCTGAAATGATTATTAGTGTTTGATTTAAAGATTGCAGTTTTTTTTATGGACAATTTTACACAATATTCATACAACTGAGTTTTACAGTTTACAAGAAAAAGTATACTTACAGGAAGGCCAGGGGCACCAGGATCCCCTCTTGCTCCATCAAAACCTATTTGACCCTGAAAATGTTTATTTTCTTCATTTCAGTGCTGATTTTAACCCCGTTTGCACCAAAAATAATGTAAAAAGAGGAGCATATCACTTTTTTTTAAAACTTTACTTACAGTCTGCCCTGGGTCACCTGGTTCTCCTCTCTCTCCTCTGTCTCCAGGACGGCCCTGGATTAAGATTGGAAAACATAATAAACAATCAGGAAGTGCACACAGAGAACCAGCACTTGAAAAACTGCTAAATCTCGGAAACTCACTCTGTCACCTTCAGGACCTGGGAGACCTTCTAATTTGCTGTCATCCCCCTGTTCACCCTAATTGAGCAAAATAGAAAAAAAAAACAACTGCAATCAGTAGATTTTCCCTTAAATCCAGCAGTCTTTGCAAAATCAATGCATGCTTTGTTTGAAACACATGGCTTGCTCTCTTTATATGGATGGCAAATCATTACATGCACTATTACCCACAATGATTCCATTTTACATAAATGGAGCCAATATTTGTTCCAGGGTCTTTATGAGATTCATTAAACAATAGCCACAGATATGTGTATAATTTTAATAGGTATGTGCTGTGCATGTATCAAATGAAATAAATAATTGAAGAGCCCAGAACGGAAAATAAAAAGCTGAAGTATAATTAGGGCTGAGCGGGGGCCAAGTAAATGAACGAAAATGTACTGTAGCAAAAATGATAAAAACAGAACTGTGACAGATCTGTATTTATCTGCACTATTTTTTATTGACGGTCATAAATTTTGCAATCATCCATGTGATTGGATGATATTGATTTAATTAGAGCACAAGCATAGCCATCATATCTAGGATATTGGCAAAGGGAAAATGACAAATATCCACATCCAGATGGCTTCTGCCAAGGGACTAAAAAAAATTGCAAATTAGCATCTCACTAAAACTGTGGTGCAGTGAGTTACATTCTATGCTGCTCCTGTCAAATAAACACAAATTATGTGGCTAATCTCGCCAAAATCATGTGCAGAAAAGTCCAGGTGCTTGGCTAATTATATACACTTGATACACTTAGTTAATTGGGTGTGTCCTAGTTCATATCACTGATCAAATTAGAGATGACTTTGGGGATATTGCAAGGACAACAAGATAGACACAGGAAGCACTAATTAGAGACACAACTGAAGTTCAAGTGTATCCCCAAAAAACACTCCTGACCATGCACTCAAAGACAATGTGCTACATACATTGTTAGGAAGAGCTCATTAGACACAAAGAGCAACTGCTTATTAGAGGCAGTAAATAAGACTGGGAATGTACCTTTTCACCTTTTGGCCCAGGTGGTCCCAGTGGGCCTGGTGGTCCAGCGTGACCCTATGACAAGAAAATACGATTATGACCCAACCTCATTTCAGAACAGCAAGCTCTGAGCTTAAGCTTCACAGTGTGACGTGTTTGTAAGACAGAAGAAGAGCAGAAAAAACATCCGACTGCATCCAATAGTGTCACTGGCCTTTACTTCAATAGCGTGCATACAGTCATAAAATAATTAACTTGAATGAAAATGTTTATTTTACTACTTGATAAGATGAATCCCCAGGTTAATGATATTATTCCGTCTTATATGCAGTAATAGTGTTGCATTTTACTGTTATATTTTTTATAGATCGTCGTCTCATATATTCTCTGACTGGAGTAGGTGCCACTCATAGGGATCGTTTTGTACGTAAGAATCATCGCAATGACCCGTGGAAAAACATCCCTTTTTATGTGAGTCTGTACAGAGCCTGAAGATGAAAACCTGGCTGTTTGAATATTCCCCTCGGGTCTCTCATTTTTCATAACACCCCACAATTAGATGCTTGTATTAAACAAAGGCTTACCTGGTAACCTGATATGCCCGGGTCTCCTTGTTGGCCCATTCTCCCTGGAGCACCCTAGGGAAATATATATATTTAGCCCATATATACAAACACACTAATGAAGTCTTTTAGTCCTACTGTAAAGAATTTACCACTGGTCCGATGGTTCCTCTTGCTCCCTTCTGCCCAACAAATCCTAGCTCTCCCGGCACACCGGCTGGCCCAGTCTCACCCAGATGACCTTGTTGACCTTTGCTCCCCTGGAGAAAGGCCATCAATGAGCAGCTATTCACTGAGCATACAAATAGCCCTAAGTAGTTGTGCAGTTAGTTTGTCAAAATCAAACATCTAATGCTAAAACTCTACTTGACAAGCACCTTCAGTGTTGTGCTTATTGAGGTTACAGACCTTTCTGTTTGTTTACTACTACAGCAGAGAACGTTTTAACTCCCAGTGCAAGAGAGTAAATTGACAGACATCCAAGATTGAAAGATGTATTTAGCTTCAAGCAAGTGAACTGGCAAACCTTTTCTCCTGGCCTTCCTCTTTCCCCAATTTTGCCAGGTTTACCCTCCTGACCCTGATAACAGAAAATCAAACAGGGTTCTAGTGGACCAAAAGAGCTGTCTGTTTATTGGAACTGAATGAAATTTGGAGCTGGCTACCAAAACACTCACCCTCACGCCCACAAGCCCAGGAGGCCCAGGGGGTCCTTCCTTTCCTTTCAGGCCAAATTCACCCCTGTCTCCTGTGGTGCCCTCAGGACCAGCATCCCCCTTTTCACCCTGGGAAGGTTGGAACGAGTCAAATAAAAAGAAGAAAACCATGATCTAACAGTTGAGTGAGAATAAACTGGATTACTGTAACAATAATTACAAACATTCATAGCTTCATATATTTGAACAAAGTATCATTATTTATATCCAATAAAGTATTTTACAAGCCCAAAATAAATATGTTACAGTGTTTTATAAGCCATTAATGATACTGCCCACTGAGAGGCCTACACAACAGCGGATGGAGATGCCTGCTGGTAGTGTAAGGAGTTAATATCTACCAGCCGGAGGAGTTTGATTCCGAGGAGAGCTTCAGGTTATATATAAAATCTTTAATGGTATTCAGCATTTCTGTACAGTAACAGACGTCTAAGCGCAGCAAAGGCAAGCGGTACAGCTAACTGTATCTAAAAGTCTTACTCCAGCACTCTGAGCTAGCTGCAGTTTCCAAGCTTGTAAATAGAGCTACAGCCGTTAAGCCAGGATGACACAAAAGCATGACTAATTTATTAGACCAAACAGGCACCGTACTGGAAATATTTCAGAGATAAAAAATAAATAAATAAATAAAAGTGTCATTTTGACTTGACATATTCTTTAAGGTGTTTGTGCTCCCAGAGTATCAAGTATCATAAGAAAGTAGGGCAAAGTTTGGCTGTAAATATGATGTTACATCATCAGAAATTATCATGAGGACAGATTTGTTTCACTGACAATTTCTTGGCCGTCTAACTTTTTACAGCCGAAATGTCGTCTTCTAAGAAAGTCTACCCGTCTTGCTGTCTGACAGTACTTTTTAGGAAAAGGCATAGTGGACCTTCTTCATGTAAAGTAACGAGAAATAAAACAGACTATCCCAAATGAGTATCTCATTAGAATGCAAGACTGAACTGAAGAGTCCCAAGAAACGCACTTAGACTTTAGAGAACACGGCATATTATTATTATGCCATTATTAACAGAGGAAAATGAGAACAACTTCAGTTTTTTTTCCAGCACTGTAGTCAGGCTGACAGTTCTGTTGGGTTTCATGGTCCTTTGTGGTTCAGTCACAGAGCAAAAATAAAATGCAACCTCCTTGTGACTAGGAAAAAGAGACTGAGAGAAATTGGTAAAGGTTTGCATTAATTGTTGTCTATAAATGTAGACACAGTTTCAATTTTGCAATCAATCTGAGGCAGCCTGGAACAATGACTGCAACTCAGTGCATGCATGTCATGTTGTTTGCATGACTTAACCGGTTCTATTCTGGTTCTATTTCTATATAAAATCAAGGATGCAGAGCATCTATGTCATTGTTTTGCACCAACTGTGTTGCACTCGCTGTATTCTTGGAGACATTTTTCAATTACTGTTTCAAATCTACGAGGTTCTGGCTGTGCTATGAATGTAATTAAGTTAACTGTGTGTAGTCACAGATCTGGTCCCTGCCTTCAAAGCAACCATTTCAAAGGCAACACGATCATAGTCACTATAATCTTAGCCGTGCCACGATCTTCAACCCCTGTTGATCCAGAGTGGCTGCATTAGTGCTAACTAGCACTGACATCATGAAGTTCTTTAAAAATAAAATTAGAACAATTCAAAAAATGTTCTTCATCTAAGACATCAACACATGTTTAAAACTCCAACCCCACTACCCCTTACCCTTAATTAACACTTTGTTATTAAGTCATCAGTCAACATTTATTAGCAGGGAATGAAGAGTGACCTTCATTACTCCTGATCTAGCCCTTTTACATTAGGTTCCAGGACATTTTAGAATCAATTTTAAGATTATTTAAATTACTTACAGAGTATGATCTGACTCCCCAATATATTGCTCCCCGTTTATCACAGGACAACCATGTTCATATTCTAAGATGTAATTGTGAACTAATGCTGACTAATGGTGAAACAACAATCAAATGCTGTGATCCTTATTTTTAATCTAAATGCAGGCTGTTTAGTATTTCCGTTATCTGTTACAGGATTTTTATGTGTAAGTCATCAGCCCATGATCCATCACAATTCACAGGTTACTGCCTGTACAGTGTGACCAGAACCTTGAGAACGATTTTGGGTGAAGACACATTCAGCAATCATCGTCCGTAAGTTTGATTAGTTTCTGACTGGTAGTTTGTTACTTTAGCCAAATGAGCTAATAACACTTTAATACAGGAGAAGCATTTATTTGGCAAAGTCAGGGACATTTTGCCACCTTCTCAAATAGAATACTGGCTGGTAGCTCTGACGAGACAAGACTGCAAGACATTTCAGTGAAAACAAATATAATGGGGTCCATACCATGTCAAAGTATCGTAATTACATAGTTTGGTAAACATTGTTTCTAAAAGTTTAATCTTGTGATTTTCTGCTGATGGTTTACATAATATTTGTGCAATAAACCACTACAATGCACCGATTTTCACTCCCCTTTCATTCCTCAAACAACAGCAAAAGCTGCTAATCTCTTCTGGTAGCTGCACTGTGGCCAGAAACCTCTCAAAGTAGTTTACTCCGCTGAGCAGAGGAAAAAGTCCTGTACAGCATGAAGCTGAAAAGAATCTCAGGTTGCTTCTTCTAATCCTCAGTGTTCTCAGCTCACATTTTAGCACGTTGACAGAGCAAAAAGCGCTTTGTGGGTCCATCAGCCGTACTTCCAACATTTTGGCTTTGCTGAATAGGCACACTTTTTATGCTTTTCCTTTTTTCTGTCACACTATCTGCCAGACAGCAGAACTCCTAAAATAGCTTGCTATCTGTTTTCACTGAGCATCAACACAATGTACTCCAATTGTACAAAGGCCAATATCTCACAAACAATACTTGACTTGTTCTAATTACAGTAAGCTGCTACCGTAAACAGGAAAGTTTGCAAAGTTCACCGACAGCTTCAGGATAAAATTAATCAGCGTCGAAGTTAATAACAATTATTTAACTACTAGCTGAATAATTGATAAATGTTTTTATAATCACTCCGGGACTCATGACTGTACAATTAAAAACAGTTAATACACATCTCTTTTTTTATATTTTTAAAGTATTTTAAAACTTGCCTTGGCACCATCAGGTCCACTTGGCCCAGCCTCCGCATCTATGCCTGGCTCACCCTGACAGACAAATCACAAAAACATTATAGTTGTATTTCTTCCTGATGACAAAGACGGTAATGAAATGGAAGCAAAAACAGATGTAATAGCACACTCAAACATTTAGCACTTGATTTTGGCGCAGACTAAATAAATCAAGTACATCATAATCATTAAGACATCACAGAAAGAAAACTTGGGAAACTCACTCTCTCGCCAATCAAGCCTTGTTCGCCGATGCTACCAGGTAGACCAATGTCACCCTGTCAAACAGTGAAGCGTGACCGTTAAGCTACCATCCATGTGTTAAATGTCTAACATGCAATCTTTGATATCAACAGGACAAATTTAATCAGTGCCACCTGTTATGAAGGGTACTACGATGTAAATCATGGGAGTAAAAACTGACTTTTTACAAAAGCTTAACTAACTAATAGCTTAACTTAATCTGCCCGCACAAAACTACTACTCACTACTTTTTGTGCTGAAAAGTAATGAAATTATTAACAATGGCAGCAAAGACAAAGACAGCAACCTGAGTGGATAAAAAGCATACAGGAACACAACAGTCACATATATACAAAAAGCAGTTCATACAGCTTTGGAATTAATGTTACTTTTTTTTAAAACTTGAACTTTGAGCAATTACACTGTATTCACAGGTCGATACCTATCTCAGTAGATAAGTCCAAATCCAGTAGGTTATTCCTGTGCATCAATATTAAACCCACTGACGGGTCAAGGGAGTAACACTTATCCCATTACAGTGCAATATTGTAATGAAAAACCTTGAGTCTCGGATTTCATGTGGAGTTTAGTCTGACAGATACCTCTCAAATAAAAATTGTTGTAGACCTTCTGAACTCATATGTTGTGTGGAAAAACATTTGTCATAGAAGCACTGCAGGGTCAAATAATCTCGGCTATATATATCCATAGCATCACAGAATGACCTGTAGCAGAAGTCTAAACAGACAGACACAGCCTTACCCATCATAGTTGGGTATGCCCTCAACTATGATGATGCCCTCTTAACTTCAGCATTGCACCTCGACTATATGACATATAATGTCACATGACATTTCCTTTCTAAAGTATCTACAGTGTTTTCTGGCTGTGTACAAAACTATTTTCAAGAAAAATGAGACCCTGTGGAAACTGGAGAACTATTTTTTGTTATACAAGTTTTATCTTTACTACAAGTTTGAGATCTGTTTTGCGTGTTTAAGAAATTGGCGTGTATAGAACAAACACACTAAACTTGATTTAGTGTGTTTGTTGATTTCACTAAACCATCTGATTGTGGAGATTTTCTCTCCGATATTGTTGGAACTTTACAATATAAAGCAACTGTTGTTGTGAATTGGCACCGTATAACTAAAACTGAATTGATCTATTATATACAGTATCATTAAAATATTCAAAGAATGAATGGAAATCTATGCATGCAAGGGACAAGCCAGAATTGAAAGGCCTCCGAAATGAAAGGCCTCAGACTCTCAGGCGGCACAGCAATAAAAGCAGGCATGATTTTGTAGCGCAGAGCCCTGCATGGGCTCAGGAACACTTTTGAAACCCGCTGCCATTGAGCCCTGTTCATCTCTACATGTACAAATGCAAATTAAAACTATTAGGCAAAAGAATAACCATATAAACGAGATCCAGAAACACTGCTGCTGCCTCCTGGGCTTGAGCTCACTATGCATGGAAAAAAGACAGGAAAATCCTGTGGCCTGATTTGAAATTCTTTTTGGAAATCCTGGAAACCGCATCCTCTGGTTTAAAGAGGAGCCGAATCGTCTGACATCCCTGATTGTATTGGGGTGCTTTAGCGCAAGTAATATGGACACATAGGTGCCATTACTGCTGATCGATACATACAGGTTTTAAAATAATAAAAATAAATAGTCTTGTACCATTGCTGTACTGTATTCTGATTTTCTTTACATTTTATGCTACCGATAATTTGGGGAAAATGAGTCTGAATGTATTCAGTACTATATATTTCTGTAAAGCATAAAGCAAATAAATCAAAATTTCTCAATGATCCCAGAGTAGACCTAAAACAATGTGACCTTTCTGGAGACACAAATGACATGATTAAATCATCAAAGGCAGTTTTGATATTATAATTCAATAAAAAAAAAAGTGCAATTCTGACAACATATCATCCTCGTCACCTTCTCTCCAAGATCACCAGGCGGTCCTCTCTCTCCGGTCTTCCCTGGTAGCCCCTGTTAGGAACAGTCACAGCTTTATTATTCTATCCAAATGTAAAAGTCAGTTGGAGGCTTTACACAGACTGTGTGATCAACTTACACTCGGCCCAATCTCCCCAAGTGGCCCAGTCGTTCCTGGTGGCCCTGCTGGTCCCTGCGGCAATAAAACAGGAGCCTCAATACAAAGGTTAAGAGCATTTTCTAATCTTGGACAAACCTCTGAAAGTGACATTAAAAGAGTAAAAAGAACAGGTGAAAAGAAACAAGTAATAGGCAGAAAGTTTGGATTTGTGAATATAAATTAATCTGCAGCCATCACAACACAGAGCCAAAACTCCTAAAAGATGTAAAAACTGGGCTGCTGTCATAGAGGCACAGTAAGGCTACAATAAGGCTGCCAGGGAAGGAGGAAGGAGATGGTGTAAATCAACTTGTCTCCAACTCACTACTTTTCTGCTTGTGTTTGTGAGATTTGGGAAGCATGAGAGAAAGAGGATTAGGCTGTCTAAGGCTTTTTCAAACAGGATAGAAGTTCCTAAGTAGGGTCAAAAATGAAGAAAATCAGTCTAAATATGCAGGGGCACGTAGGGTGCATAGTAGCTGCTACAGAGCTCTGAGTTATAGTAGACAATGAGATACTGATTTATGACGTATCTTCTAAGAAATTCTGCAACAGCTAGATTTTGCATAACTAAACCACATGGAGTGAACACCAGAGAAAAAATGTGACCAACAAAAGCAGCTATTGTTAAAGCTTCAAAAAAGTACTAAAACTCACTGGCTCTCCTGCAAGTCCTTTGGCTCCTGGAGGTCCAGAGTGGCCTTGGATACCCTGAAAATAATAGCCATTTGTTACACCCACACTCCAGGTACTCATAAATATTTTGAAATGCTATAACCCCCACGAGATAAACATAAACAACGCACACCTATGTCTTATCCACTACTATTGCTTACAACAAATTCAACACTGACCTAAAAGAAAGCTTTGTTAGCCCCAATAACTTACTTGAAATCCTTTAGGCCCAGATTCACCTGGCTCACCAAGTCTTCCCTGCAGACAATGACACACACAGAAAAATAGGTTTTGAAATCTGAGCAGCCAGTTAGATATAATTGTGTTGTTTCCATGTGTTAAAATTAGGATAGGGCTTGGTTCACTTTCTCTCTATCCTCGATTAGGTTTAACGTTACAGCTACGTTTTGCATTGAAATCTATGATAGCCACTAGAACCACAACCATTTCCTGACAAACAGGAAATTATCTTGGTAAAGTTTCTATCCATCAAAGTCAAGTTTGGTAAATGGAATCTGGACCCAAATTTGTGTGAGTGCATTTTGCTTTCATTATTTTCTTATGCCTAATAACTGCTGATGTATTTGCCAAATAACCAGGAGGTGCCAAGAGTAAGAACTGCCAAGCGTTCATGTCAAATAATTGAAGTGACAGTCATACTGAAATTTATCAATAAGTTTAAAAAAAATTAACCTAATTCAGACCTGATTGTGTTCAAACCCAGACTCACAAAAATGATCTAATGGAGCTTTAAGACTGTTACAGCCAACTGATATTAAACAGAACCTGAGATCATATCTCACCAACTGTTGTATATATTCACACCAAACTTGGCCCCTTTCTCATTTTCCAAACCGCACATCCTCAATTCCTTTTCCTCTTATCTTAGTCTCTACCACCAGAGTGGGGGTGCCTCAATAAGAAAAAAATGCATTTCTCCCATCACAGTGCCAATGCTTTTAACACGATAAGATCAAATTGTGATTTTGCACCGCTGAACTGCTGGGCCTACCTGTTGCTGCATGTACTAAAATAAATTGCTGCAAGTGTAAACGATCTTTGCTGTCAGTTACTTTAGATTTATATTTGAAGAAATGTGTTTACCTTTAATTGACCATTTTTACATTACTGTATTTTTACTTTTATCCCTCCAGTTTTGTGCACACCCACCCTCTTACTTTAGTGTTTCTGGTCAAAATTGACTAGTCAGTTTTAGCAGCTCTTAAATTAGCATAACAGACATTTTTCACCACCAAATTCAGTTCAATGAGTCGTTCAGTGGGCCATTCAGGGGGTCAGGGGCCAGGGTCATCACTTTTATATTTTCAAGTGCATAGTGTGGAGGATGCCATAAGGCCTTGAGGCAATCAGATGTAAAACACAATATTTATGAGTGTTTTAAGTTGTAAATTGAGGCGATTTGACCCGAAAATGACAGGAAGGTTATTTATGTAACTTTTGCGACGCTCACTGCTCAACTAATAATGGTTAATACATTACAAAAGTGTAATAAAATGAATTATTTGTTAATTTAAGAATCTGCAGAACACTGTGAACCAGCTGAGGACATTACAGCTGGAGTAGCACCATGCTTCCATCACAGTGGAACCAAACATGATGATCATCATATACATGCAACATTAAATACTGAACTTCTACAGTATCAACAGTGCCCGTTTATCTGAAATGCTATTTCTGAGAAAGCTGGAAGGCTAAATGATCAAATGCAACCAGGATTCGTGCTAATGCAAAAAATTACTGTTAGAAGACATTTCGTCACCATGTCTCCAGGGAGGCCCAATTTTCCTCGTGGACCATCAGGGCCCTGCAAAGAAAAAAAAACCCCATCGGTTAACTGAGCTTTTTCAAATCCCCCAGAGTTTAAGTGTTTCTCACTGACAAGCACTACCAGCACCATCAATATTTTAATGCTCTTTGATTTAAGACTCAGTTGTTAAATTTGTTTTTAACAAGAGTGCCCTCTAAAGATTCTTCAGATGCTAAAAACAGTTAATAACCACAGTCTTCAGAACAAAGTCTCTTGTAAAGATTCTCATGATTTGTCGTTTTCTCTGCAGAAATTTGAGCCATTTGTTTTTCATGGAGCATGTGTGATGTGCATAATCAGGAAACCTAATGACAAACATTCCTCAAAGGCAGCTGCAGAATAATATGACCAGCAATGAATCCCTACGCGTTAACTGAACATCACACTCTGAGTATCTTGTAACTAGCATCACCTTTGATTTTTTTGACCATGTGCTCACCTTTATTCCTGTAGATCCTTTCTCCCCCACTGGGCCATCTGGACCTCTTGGACCCTATGCAAAGAAATAAAAGCTGAGGAATAGTTTGAGAAACACTGGCCTTTAACAGACCTAAAGGGCATGTTGTTTAACAAATAAAGTTAATGATTTTTGGCAATTAATCTCCATTTTTGTCATTCCCATTTAGCAGAGCCTGGGAGGCAGTGCTTCTGGTTTGATTGCATACTATGGTTTAGCCCACACTGGAGAGACATCATCAAAGATTGTGGCTATTTAGCAAATAGTTTGCATCTGGATATTAGCTCCACACAGTGCCCAGACTGTGAACACTTTGTCCTCATTTTTTCAAGACTACGCACAGCAGTGCTGCCTTCACACTAAAGTAATTTTGAAGAAGCCTTGGGAAAGGCTAAAAATCCTTTAGCTGATTCATACTTGCTTTTAAAATGAACAAAACTGTTTAGTCAATACTTAAGAACTGATTCTGTGTGATTCTAGTTCTTTTTCCTTTTCTAAGTATCCTAAATAATGCAAACAGACAGAGTAGAATATATACAGAGCGCTAATTTAATGCTATTTCCATTAAGCTGTCAGAATAAAATTATGCTTTCTGTTGTTCAGAAACTCAGCAGTGTTAGGAGTGAGAAACCTTTTGAGGTAGTAACTGTGTTCAGCTTGTGTTCAAAACTTGTGTTAAACAGGTTGTAAAATATACATTTACTTTAATAAGAAACTAAAATTGAGATTAATAGATTCACTCAAAAAGTCTGTTTCCTTAAATATAATGTTTTGTCTGATAATGAGAAATATTTACACGTCAGTAGGATCATTTTAACTGTTTCCTGTTTAAATAATTTTTTAAATCACGTCTCACTTTCTTGATGCATAATAGGAGAGTAAGTGATCATAATTCAAGATACTCTGACTTGTTTCCAACAAATCTTTAAACAGATTCATACAATTTCATTAGATTTCTAATCTAACTTCACCTACAATCATTTTTTTCACTTATTTAGCACAAAAGACAAGCTTGCTTATGTTATTTATTCAGACTGAACATCTAAAGTGCAAACATTTAGCATCCATCCATCCTTCAAGTGATAATCAGTTTTCACATCCTTTTAACTGGGACAGGAACATTAGTTTGAAGTTCACTCGCACTCAGTCTTTCTTTATTTCTTAAAACAAATTTAAAAAAATAAATGGTGCAGTCAAATCACTAGAAAGAAAATTATTTTAATGAATAACCTGCAAATACCTAAAATGCCTAATGTGATGACTGAAAATTTAGTTATATTTATAGTAATTAGGCAGGATAAAAACATTGAGCTCTGTGACCCTGTAGAAGTACAACATAACAAGGGCAAACAAAAACGTATAAAAGTCCTATTTATTACAGTCATGTAAAAAAGGAAGTTTTCACTGCACTCTTTCAGAGCCCTATGAAACACTAAGTACACCTTTACTGCTTCCATAGGAATTAAGAAGGAAAGTATCCGCCAGGTGCTGCAAATCACCCTTCACTAACTGATCAGCAAGTGACCACATGTTGACATAATGCCACAATATTCCCAGGAGTGGATATTTCAGCAAACTCAAATCCGATTCAGACTGTCTAATTCTTATAGAAATTGCAAAAAAAAAAACAAAAAACCTACATGTCAAACTGAACAGGCCTCAGTCAGCACAACAAAAGTTAAAGTTCACGACAGTACCAATACATAAAGACAGAATTTTGGCTTATTTGGAAGAGCTGCCAAGAGAAAGCCTTTTCTCTGTAAAAAGAACATGGCAGCACAGCTTAGGTCTACAAAGTTGCATCTGAACAATCCACAAGACCTTTGGAACAATATACTTTGGTCAGACAAGACCTTGTGGGAGATGTTTGGTCATAATGCCAGCGTCACTTCTGGTGAAAGTCAAATACAACGTGTCAACATCTCATACGAATTATCGAGAATGGTGGTAGAAGGATGATGGCTTGGACTTATTTTATAGTCACAGGACGAGGAAACTTTTCAGACCATAAACGCTTCCGTAACAAAAGTCCCTCAAAAACTGACAGTCTGATAAAATAATATAGAAAAAGACTACTTCAGTTTACTGATGCTAAAAGCTTTTCTACAAGCTACTGAATCATGATATATGATATGATATATATGCAGGTTTTCACAGGATGCTGCAGGCTTGTGAAAACTTTAATGTTTGTATGTGTGTAGGTACTTATAAAACTTATTTCTATAACAGACACAAATGTATAGCAGTCACATATGGATATATTTTGCATGTGAGATGAATCATTAGGGACAAATTAAGTCTTTCCACCAAGTGGGTGAGTACATGAGATACCTGGAAAAAACAAAACAAAAATACTGGCAGCGACCCGTGGTAGCCCTCAGCCTCCTATGTATGCACCTGAGGTATCGGTTTCAAAGTTATTTCAAAGTTAGCCAAGTTATTCGCATATACAGGATTTTCAGAAAATTTGACCCCTTGACCTCAACCAAGAGGTCAAGGTCACAGATTCAAACTATGATACACCTATGGTATCCATTTAAAACTCCTACTCCGCTTCATTCGCGAGTTATCATAGTCAAAGGTTTTTCAGCAAGCTTGACCTCTGACCCTTGATCTTGAGGTTGAGGTTACTGAGATTCAAACTCAACTGAGATTTTTAGTAGCTACGCTTTTGGTATCCAATTCAAAATCTTACATTGCCTTATTCTCAAGTTACTGCATTCACAAACTTGGGTGTCCACATCATGCGCCCACCATGCCCACCTGAGTGACAACTATACCCCATTAGCCTTTAACAGCTGAGGGGTAAAAATGGGGCTAAAATGACATATTAGATCAATTATTTTATCCAAAATTTTGCACTCTTCCATTAAAGTCTATAACTCCTTAATTATATTATGCAAAGCTGGAAAACAATGAAGCACCAGTGACAGATTTAAACCTGCAGATGCAGCAAGATTCTGAGATAAGCTGCTACATCTTCTATATAGAAAGATATACAGATGGAGGCTCACTGAGGTTATCTTCTAAAATGATCTGTGGTTTTGCATTATAGAAAAGTACTTTAAGAGATGTCATTATGTCTGGATCTTTTAGAGACAATTAGAGCTGATGTAATGTTACACAGTTCATCTTCTCATTATTGTGGGAAAAAAGAAAAAACAACTATTGTTACTGCAACTGGGGATGTAAAATTACAATTACAATAAATCAGGGCTTTAAGCAGTCACAGTAATGGCAAAGGCTGAGTAAGACTGTAGAAGTGTAAGCTAGCATTTCAACAGATATAGTGACACTAGTGTTTAGCAGCCATGGTGCCTTTTAGCAGGTTACTGGACATGGATCATGATGCTCATTTCATTTGCTGGGTGCAAACATAATTATGGTGTATTATTTATTAACAGACAGTAATTACGAGTCACATAATGGAGATATCATTGTTTACTATAGCTTCCATTTGCTTACCCTCCTGCCTTTGGGTCCTCTGATACCAACAGATCCCCGGGAACCTGGAGGCCCCTGCATGTGTATGAAAAAATATTCTTAGAGTTTGAAAATGGAGACTTAGATGCAACTACCTCACTTTTTTTGATATGTTGTCAACCGTCAAAGGCTGCTAAAAAAACACAACACCATATAATCATATTGAACTATTACTGTGTGACTTTTTTTTCTGCTCCCTTTCTATCACATTGATGTCAAGCTAAACCGAAAAGCACATTCTCACACTTAACCACACACATCTCTTCTAATCTCTGTATCAACTCTGTGTCGTCTTGTTTTGTAGTTTGTCCCAAAGTGTCCATCAGCATTTTGTCTTTTTGAAAATCAATCTATAAAAAAAATAACGCAAAAAAAAGAATAAGAGGCAGAAACTTTAGCTGCCCTTTGGGGTTGTGTCGGGAAGGGCATCCGGTGTAAAACTGCCAAATCAAACATGTGGAAATACCTTCTGTGGCAACCCTTTGTGACACGGCAGCAGCCGAAAGTAGCCACTACAGGAGGCAGAGTCTTCAGCTATTGGGCCTCTTTCCTGTGGAACCAGCTCCGAGTTTGGAATCTACATTTAAAATTCTGCTTAAGAACTTTATTTTCAATAAAGCTTAGAATTAGTGCTAGATCAGGTCACTCTAAACCATCTTGTGAAGATGCTATCAGATCAGGCTGTTGGGGGACTTTCCATAATGCACTGAGCATTTCTTTCTCCACTCCCCTCTTTTTACTCTTGATGCATTTGCATGCCACTGCTGCATGAAACTAGCTTTTGTCTGCTCTCTCCTGTAATTTGTGTTTAGGCCTAAACTGTCTATTTTGATCTTCACTTTCTCCTTACCCCCCAAACGGTTGCAGTACAGTACTGTACCTCCCAAAGCCTGGTTCTACCAGAGATGTCTTCCTGTTGTACGGGAGTTTTTCCTTCCCACTGTTGCCAGGCGCTTATTCGTATAAGATCGTCTGATCGTTGGAGTTCTCTCTCTCTAATATTGTAAGGTTTGTTTTTTCATCTTCTAGGAAATCTCAGTTTATAAATAAAACTAAATTGAAAGTATCTCTACAGAAGCAAGAGAAATGCAACATAGCACCAGTGTAGTTGGGTGCGGTGAGAAGTGCAATCTGAGACTGCATACAGGCACCATTTTTATGGATTAGATAAGGTCTGTTAGTGTAGATGGCACAATAGGTTAGTATAGCCACACCACACACATGCACACACACCAAGACAGTTTACCTTCTCTACAGCTATGATACAGATAGTAATAATGGTAAACTTACTGGAATCCCTTGCAGTCCAGGTGGCCCCATCTCACCAGGTATTCCAGGGTGACCCTGATGAAACAACGTTACTTGAATGATATCTATACAATCTTTCAAAGAAAGCATAAATAAGTCCTCAGATGTGACATGATAAATCAAATCTGTTATCACACCCCAACCCTTTACAACAGAATGCCCCCTGGTATGAGAGATGGGGTCCAGACTTACTCCTTACCATCGGCCCCTGTTCACCTGGTGGCCCGGGGACGCCTGTGTTCCCTCGATCACCCTGAAGTGCCAAAAGCCACGATTAGGGAAACGGAAGTAGGATTGCAACCGATCCAACAGTCAAATATATGTCAAAACATTTAATTACACCCAGTAACAACATAATAAAGTAATGCTCTTAAATTGTTGCTTTTGTTTTATCAGAAATGTACAATTACATTATATGGAGAAAGTTAGCAAATATGCAAATTTTAATGTCTCCATGTGGGCAACGGTCATTGCAGGTGGGATCACTTTTTTAGGTTGTACATCCAGTTCTTATGAGTGCAATATTTCTGGAACATCTTTAAAACTATCATTCAGTTGAGCAGATTAAATTTTGGTCAAGCTTACTGTGATCTAGAATTTCATTACTATTTATTCCAAGTTCAGTTGGACTCAGTGAGAACTGATTAGATGTGGCTAGTCAAAGGTCAATGTATGATTGGATCATTTCCATCAAAAAATAAATTGATAATAATTAAATTGTATATGTTTATCTCAGTTGAATTCATCTACTTTTGGGACTTGTGTTAATATCTGATGATGAATTAGGTCATATTTATACAGAAACATGAAAAATATTACAAATCTTACTCAAACTATAACTGGTGATCGGCTGGTGCACGCGTACAACCACAAGACAGCAATTTTACTTGCATGAGAACTTATTTGAAAAACTGTGTTCAATATATTTTTGTGCATTTGCTGGCCCACTCCATACAGCACTACAGAAAAGATTTCAAAAGGTCAAAACGAGACTACAAATTGTGACAGTAGCAAAGAATGACACATTTAGACCGTGCTAACCTTTTCTCCCGCGATACCCATCTCTCCGACAGGCCCAATAAAACCAGGCAGTCCCTGAGGGAGAGAAAAAATGCTGTCTTAACTGTGTCTTATTTCTCTTAGTCTTATGAACTTGTAATTCTCATAATAGGCTGCACAGCTCTGGGGCACTGACAAAACAGACACACACTGTGAGCATCAAACAGAAACGAGCAAAAAAGAGGGAGAAAAGCCTTTACCCTCTCGCCAAGCTTTCCGACCTCGCCAGTTATCCCGGTCTCACCCTACAGCAAAGCAGCCAATTAGCATATCACAAACTTATTCATGCCTTTCGTTTTTAGTGCAATTCAGTTGAAATGTGCTTAGAGGCCAGTTCCCCTGTGGTAGCAGGGAATTAACATCTAATTTATACATATTCAGATGATACATTATCATAAAAGAAAACCAGGGAGAGAGTGTTCAGTTACGGTGACAACGGTTCGTCTGTGAACGTATGACAATTAAGTCTGACCTTGAGTCCATCTGTGCCCGTCAGTCCAGGGAATCCCTGCCTCCCCGGCCTGCCCTGAACAGAAAGCAGAAATGACAGAGAGAAGTGTACTGAAGCTCCACACAACAAACAATAAACTCTGTATCTCCAGTAAAAAGGTGTTGCTTCCCTCAAGAGGCTGCGACACAAAACAAACCAACATTTGATGCCAAAACAAAGGCACCCCTTTAAGACAGCTAATGATTCAAAAAATAAAGAGGTATTTCTAGCATCAAAGGCTTATTATTACTCACAAAACTCTTTGGGTCATTTGTGTTTGTATTTTCATATTCACTTGTGGGTTTTACTTTTGGGAGATGGCAGACTGAAGTCTACCACTGCAAAAATAGATTGTTTTATTGGAAAAGGCTTCTCTATTGTTTAGCCTGGGATGACTCCAAACAAACACATTTTTGGACAGAGACGGTCACTGTGGACTTTTTTTTACTGTGGAGCAGTTCAAAGTCATCCTATTCGTCTTTTATAAAGTCACATTTGGCTTGAATAGCATCTTTATCAACAATGGTCACAATTCAGATATAAAAAATCTACATCTGTTGAAGTCAATTGATAAACAAACAATAACGGGAACTTGTTTGACTCCACTCTTAAATAGATTTAATAAATTATCTAATTATCTTTATTATTATCTTTCTTGTGCATTCATCTTAAAAAATAACTCAATCATTAGATACTTTTAAAAGAATTTCTTTTGTTTACAACACTCTGTTTGCTTTCACGTTCTTTTTATGATAGACAGGAGGCAGCAATTTGCTGACCAATCTGGTAATATGAGTACAGAGTGTCCAATAGGAAGTCTTTAAAAACATCTGGAAAACAATAGGAGATCAGTCAGCCAAAGGACTTACTATCCATAATTGGTCAAAGTTACTCCTCCAATGCTAATTTAGGCAGAGACACATGAGCGTAGTAAGTGCTGAGGTTTTAAATGACAACTTTGTTATTGTTGTGTCTGGTCTTAGGTTGTACTCACCTCGGGTCCAGCGGGTCCAGCTGGCCCAACTGGCCCCTCATCACCCTGACCAAAAAAAACAAATAAAAAAAAGTCAACATTACATAAAGAAACATTTATTTCAGCTTAAATGAACTTTTAAATTTAACCACACCTGAAGTCCTGAAGTTCCACTTGGACCTGGCAAACCTCTTGCTCCTTGTTTTCCCTATTAATGAGACATTGAGGTTCAGGGTTCACTTAATTTCTGTGGTTCTAATTGAGCTGATGTGGTTCTACTAACCTTGGGACCTTCAGGGCCATTTTGTCCTGGTGGGCCAATGTCACCTGGAAAGCCCTGCAGAAATAACAAGAAATGAACCCCAGCTATATCACCATATGGTAGAATGGTTTATGCTACTCTAAACTGATGATGATAAACAGCACTGAGCAAAAGTCTTGAGCAACTCCTCATTTCTTCAGATTTTGTTTCCAGGAAGCATTGTGCAATTCCTGAGTTGTCATGAGAAAGCTAAAACTCGGGAGGTAGAGCAGGTCATCTACTAATTGGAAGGTTAGTGATTTGACCCCTGGTTGCTCTTGTCTGCAGGCTAAAATATCCTCGGGCAAGATCCTGAACCCCAAGTTTCTCTCCAAGTGTGAATGTTAGATTGAAAGCACTTATACATAGAAAGAAAAAGCTTATATCAATGTGTGTGAATGAAGCATATTGTGTAAAGCACTTTGAGTGCTTGTGTGGAAAAACACTCCACAAGAACCAGTCCATTTATCAATAGTTAGCCAGGCTTTCTGAAGACTTTTTAGAGTTTTCTGTGGACATTGGCTGCTTTTTTGCTCATTTTCATTCCAATTCTTATACCTGACCATTTTCAGAGGAATGTTTTTATTTGTTAAGTGACTTAACACTGACCTATGAAACACCTAACTCAAGAGATGAACCATTGTTGTGTTTAGCAACTTAGCAAGAATCAATTCTAAATTTTATCTTCAGGCACTTTGTTGCCAGGAGTCTGTTGCAAAAATATATAATTCACACCCGTTTCTGTAGTTGAATCTACAAGAAAAAGCCAAAAAGTTGATTCCCAAAGAGCTACTAGATGAAAACTTGAGAATGGAACAAAAGGCAGCCAACATTCAAAGAAGAGCTTTGAATGTCCTTCAAGAAGCCTGAAGAACTATCCCCGAAGGCTACTTAAAGGATTTAGAAGAAAGCTTGCCCAAGAGAGTTCAGGCTGTGTTAAAGAGTAGGTGGTCATACAAAACATTGACTTTCAACACCATTTTTGAGTGTATTTCTATGTTTGCAGGTTTCGGTAAATCACTGCACCCCTTTTCCTAGCAAATATAAAGAAATGAGGTTTGGCTCAGGACCATTTCAAATTCCTGTATTTAGATAAAATGTTTGTATGTGACTATAATCTGTATGTATCTATAATTCCTACCTCTAGGCCAGGAGGACCAGGTAAACCAACAGGGCCCTTCTCACCAGGTTTGCCCTTAAAAATGTCACACAATTATCACCAAGATTAGAATTAAAAATGTAAAAACAACAACAACAAAGCTAAAATTTGCACATTTACTAGATTGTGGAACCAACATAATGTGGCATTTTAATGAAACAATCCAATACATCTTCATTTTTTTCAGTTATAATAAACCTGCCCTTTAGCACCTGTAAACATGTTATGCAATTCAAGGTTACGTCAATGCAGAATAAAGGAAATTTAATTTTCATTGCACCAGACAACAAATCCCTCAAACAAGGGAAAATCAGATAAGATCCTGATATGAAGAATGAGTTTAGCTCCTTGGAATGGCTGTTATCATTGCTGAAAGATGCATAAATCACATAGCAGATCAAGCAAGCATGAGGCTTAGTTTTCTATGCAAGAACCTCAAATCAGATCAGAGAGCACTGAAAACATTAAGGAAACTTTTAGATTGCATAAGTGCCAAAGCTCGGAGAGCGCTCACACTGGGAATTTGCCTGTGCCCTACTCTTTGAAGAGTTGAGCTATATGTGCCTGATTAGACCAAAATTCTCACACACACATAAGGGCATGAAGTTTGCTTTTGTATACGTTTGAAGATTTCTGCTCATCTTTCTTCAAGAAGACCAGCCTTTTTTTCTTGAGAGCATCTTAAGACTCACTGGATCCTTTGAGTGCACCACTATGCTTTCAGAACAAAATTCTCATCCGGAGTTTAAAAAGGAGAAACTGCCTTCACATCATAATTTAATTGCAAAGCAGGCAAAGCAAATGTTTTCTTGCTTGAGAAAAGAAATATCTGTTATTTCTAAATAAGGTTATAATGTTCAGTCTAGAGATCACTGCAACATCACTAATTAAATAATTTTAATCAAATAAATTCCAATTCACTGCACTGGCTCTGGGGGCGGCATTAATGCAATCCAGTTAGATGTTAACTAAATGAGGTTTCAACTATACTGAATGGAGTTTTCCTGCATGAAACTATCCACAATGGATAGTTGTAAATCAGTAAGCATGTGGAAGGTAAAATACCTGTGGTCCAGGTTTTCCACAAGGACCGGGCAACCCACGTGAGCCACGGCTGCCCTGTAACATAAATGCCAGTTAACAAGACAAAAAGGGGCATCAAATGCATCAAAACAAAAAGTATTGTGCAAAGCCTATTTGATACATTGGAGGCATTTGTGAAAGACTGTTTACCCTTTAGTGCCTAAACCTGGTACACGGCTATAGTAAATGGTTTGTACTTCCCTTTAAGAGAGCAGTACAAGAGACTTTACAGCAAGTCCCATTAATCCATGCACACACAGATGGTTGCAAAGATGACACACTCTGTGCTGGTCTAATTGGTAGCAATCTGGAGTGAATCATCTTGCTGAGGGGAATTTGACACGGACCCAAACAGATGCATTTACGAGAAGCCAGCCATTAAATCCATAATCTTATTAATGGATGATCTGCGCCATCACCTGAGCACATACAAAAATACACCTACCTTGTCCCCTTGGAATCCACATTCTCCCGGCTCTCCTGGCAGGCCAACATCCCCCTGGAAACAGAAATAAACATAAAAAATAGTGTGAATGCTAATAAGAGAAAAATTCTATCAACAAGGAGCTATGATTAGCACATGCTTTATAGCTTTGCCTTAAATGTTAGCTTTCTCAGGAGAGAGATACAATTTTGTGATTTGTCACATTAACCATTCTTTTGTAGAGAAAGGTAGTAGTTTGAGAAAGACATATGCAGATCACCTTATCACCTTTCAGTCCTTGTTCCCCTGTATTTCCAGGTACTCCCTTAGAAGCAAAGAAAAAAAGCGCTGTCATGTTTCCCTGTTCACAAGGGTGTATTAAAGATGGACACAGCCAGACCTGAAAGATAAGTCATGATCTCTGTGCTCTGAAGCCTCAACAACAGTCACCAAGTGATTTTTTGGTGCTAAACGTTACTGCATTTGCTAAGAGTGCAAAATGCTAAGTAAGTAAAAGCAAGCAAATGTAGTTAGCAAGCTGTATTCATAAATGGCACAAGTGCAACAAACAGACACATACACAGCTACACAGGGAAAACTGTTTTGGTTTGAGGCTGTATGCTTTCCAATGCAGTTTAGTTTGCCTTTCTAATATGGTAGTGTATCGGGATTGACCACCAGTTCCTTTAATGGTCACTCGAGGCTTCCCCCAACACTAAGTCTGCTATTTTATTAGTCTGTATTAATGGGCGTCTGTGTCTTGAACTGGTAGAGCTTATGCATGCAACTTGCTAACCTAGATTGCTAGTGTCAGCTAACTTAAAACAACCTGATACCCTTGACTAAACAGGGTTGTTTCTGCCTCCACAAAGATAAAACAGTAATGAGCAAAACACTAACACTGAGGATTCAAAATACAATCCAAAACCAACTGGCGTTATGGTGGCTCAGTCCATCATTTACATACATCTTTACATGACTCCCTTTTGGCTGTTAGTAGAAATGGAGATTTTTGGCACTTCCACTTGGCATCATTTTCAGCCCAGAGATTGCCGCTTGAGGAACATCTATTCTGTAGCATAATTAATCCCAAGACTAACCATGTCTGACCAATGCAAGCTTAGCCTCTACTGGAGGAAGTTTTGAAGGCCAATCACTAAAATACCAAAATGCATACAACTTACAGTTAAAAATCCTCAAAAACAGACAGAGGCAAAACAGTGAAACTGGAACATTTACCTTGAGTCCTGGTGGTCCAGGTAATCCCATAATGCCAACAGGGCCCATGTCTCCCTGCAAACAATCACACCAACAGCCTTAAAACAATGTCCTTTAGAGGAATTTTGGTCAATAGCAAAACAAGTGTTGTTTTAAATTCATAGCAGATGCTCATAAAGAAAGGAAATAAATAATACTCCACAAAAAAGTTGTTTCGAACTAATTTTAGAAGGAAGAAAAATGAAAAAGCAGAGAGCAACAGACAACGAATCAAAGTGCATAAACCACAAATATAACTTTATGAAATCAGTTACAAGGACTGCACAACACTCACAATAAGACCAGGGACTCCACATGGGCCAGGAGCTCCCAGATCACCCTAGGAGGAATGGGAAAGAAGAAGAGAAAGAAGAGATACATGTGCACACTCAGGAGCATAGAGCTGTCAGTACGAGATGCGATTGAATGCAGCATGTTTCTATATTTGTTTTGTTGATTAGTATTTTCCTTATCCTGAGAAAATGTTTTCCTCTACTCTATCTCAGTTTAGCACTGAGTAAGCGACTTGGCACTTAACACACAGAGCAGATTGTTGCCTAAATGATCTACCCCACAGCCACATGCTATGCCTACATCCTCTCCAAGCCACGCATCCAATACAGAGATGGATGACACACAGCCCAGTGTGGCCTTCCTGTCGCTTCCTTTCTTTCTCTATGAATGAAAGGAGGTGGATTTAGCCAAATGGAACATCCCCTCTTCTCTCTGGAGAGAGAGGAAATGAAGCCAGGGGGATGCTCTCAGAGGTCAGCCAATCACAATCTAACACTGACCCAGTCAATCACAAGTGGTGAGTGTCAAGCTAAAGAAAGATGAGTGGCGAATGAAACTGCTGATGGTGCCCTCATACCAGTATGGATAATGATGAGTGAGGGAGAATGCCAAGATCTGACTCGTGGTTAGTCCTGAGTAAGTATAAAATGTTCCTGCTTTAAGTTTTGACTGTGTTAAAAACTTTTTCAGAATTATCCCTCTAGGTTACTTGATGTAGACTAAATAAATTTAAGTGCTACATTAAAATTTGTATGAAGTGCACCTGTTTGTTGCACTACAGCATTTTGTATGTAATCTTCTAAATGACACTGCAGTGTGATCGTTATGTGAAATCAGATTAAATCTGTGTCAGGTGTAACATTGTGGACTTCAGGGACAAATGGGAGGAAATGGATTCCACCAATCATGAGTAAATCGTGCAGGAATCCACATCTTTTCACTTACTGGGTTCCCATCAGGGCCAGGTGGTCCCCTCTCTCCAACGTCACCAAGAAAGCCCTGAGCACACAAAGAGACAGCATCGTCATGTAACCATAGAGAGAGAGTCTTTATTATATTCATTCTCTCAAAATGCCCATTTTGATGTTGAATGCATTTAGATATCACACAGGATGTCAGTTAAGTTATTACAGCAAACACAGGGGATAAACAAAGTGTTTTTCCAAAACGGAAGTTTCCAGAGTAAGGCCAAGTTATCAGATGTGCTCCCAGCATTTTCATTCCCCAGAGACCGGCAGGAAATTCCATGGCTGATTGTTTCCAAGCGACGAGTGTCTGTGTGTGCACGCACTGGCAGGGATTGCTCAGCAGCCCGCGAACCAAACCCCCAGGACGCGCCTAAATGGCTGAATAAAGCTGCTTGGCCCAGGAATTGCTGACTGTGCTCTTTTTTTTGCTTGGCGCTCGTAATTCCATTATAGAGGCAGAACAAGAGGAGTGATGCAGCCAAGAGGCCACACGCTCATCGTGTGCTTGTCAGTATGCCAAGGTCAACATGCAACCCACTGCACATTACACCTCAGTACTTGCCTATAGAAGGTGAGTGTTAGGGTTAGGGGAATGATAAATGGCAGAACTGCGGTGAGGTCTCTTTTATCGTGTCTACAGAGGGAAAGATCAAAAAGGGCTTGAGTCTTAAACAGATGGCAAAGCTAGGGGCTGCTAGTGTGGCAAACAATCATTCCTTTTTTAGAAAATTAGGCAAAAGTGGATCAAGAAATAAACAGTAAATGGTGAAAAAACAAGAAACACGGAAAAATTTGCTGCTCCCAAACTGTCAATAACTCTCTCAGTTTTGATCAGAAACACATGCAACTCTTTTTTTCTCGTGCCGACAGTAAATCTCAGTGAGGATTTAATTATAGGATCTGTCCAATGAAAGTCTCTTCTCAAAGCTATGTGCAAATTCTAGCCAGTCATTCTATCTGTATGGGTGACACAAGAAAATGGGAGCAGTTTGATGTCATTCAAAATCTGAATTCAAAAAGACAATTTTCATCACACATATTCCCATTTGATAGAATGTGCCAGCTCTTTTGCTTGTCTGGTTCTCTTGCACTGCTGCTGAGTCAGGATGGAAAACAAAAAAAACCCAACTTCTTACACAAACTGATCTCACTTTTCACCACAGAGGAAGAGAAATGGCTTGCTCATGACTTGGCAATGAAGGGCTTACTCTTAGGCCTTGGCATGTGTCGCTGACCATTGCAGCATAATAAGACTGAAAAATCATGTTCAACCAGACTAAGCCTGGGAAAAATATGTGATTCATACAAGTGGTTATGTGCAGTATTAGTATTTTCCATGTAAGCTTGGAAGGACGGGAAATTTGCTTCCAGGCGCCAATGACAATAGACCTCTCTCGTCTGTGGGTAGAGCTTCCAGAGGGCCAAACCCACAACTGACACATTATATTAGCCTATCAGTCTAACGCAACACAAGAACAGTAATAAGCACACTGTTTAACACAGAAAGTTTCCTAATCAACTTCAGTCAGAGAAAATTAATTGCACTGATCATGAGATTTATAGACAGATAGCATTTTTTAACATTAAACTAGCAATAAGCTTAGTGGGAATATGATTATAATCTTCTGATATGTACTAAAGGAATCTATGCTTCCTCTTAGACTGTAGTAGGCTGAGTTTTTGTGCCTCATATATGTATTTACGAGTAAGGCCAGGAGGGGTTTCACACTGAACTGAAGTCTCTGTCAGAGTAATGGTCATTTAATGGGCTTTATAGTAGCTCTGCACTGCAGTAAGGTCCCATAGATCACAAACACTGTCATTGCCATAAGGCTACATTAATAACTGAGAAGTATGTTGAGAGAAAACTTTACCGGCCTACCCATCTTGCCCTTCTTCCCATGAACACCAGGAATTCCCTACGAACAGGAAAGAAATGGATAAGAAGAAGAGTACATCATTTCAAAACCTGGACAACATTCAGCAATAAGACTCAATCTATCGGGCGGTGTGTAGTTTTGATGCTCCTCACAAGAACAAAATTATTGACTGAAAGCAGAGAACACCATTTCTTGAAACTTTACCAACTGTGGGGGGTAGGGGATAAAATATTCAAATTCCATCCTTCAGCTTGGTATCAGCAGATGACAAAACAATCTCAAAGGGTCCATTTAACAGCTGTTCTGTAGTTTTCTATATTATTACATCATGATCCTCAGAAGTGTTCAGGAGAAAGTTGAAATCTGAACTTCTGATAAACAGAAGAGCTATAAAATGGATCATGAGGTGAGGTTATTTCATCAGATAAGACATTTGAAGCTCAACTTATTGGATACAAAATTGTGCATTCATTGTTTTTACTCAAGAGTAATGGATAGGTTTGCCTAGTGTGGTCTTAGTGTTTTGATCTAATGCCCTTGTTTTATTCAAGTAAATCTAATCTGGGTCTCATTTCCATTTCATCATTTTTGGGACATAATGCAGCCCAGTGGGTATTCTCTCTCAAAGCCACTAATACTCACTCTCTCGCCATCAGGACCAGGAAAGCCAAAAAGCCCAGGGATGCCAATGTGACCCTGGAGAGATAAATAAAAGATGGAGTAAAGGAACAGATAAGGCGAAGATAGATGGAAAAGCAAAAGGTGGATAAGGGGACATAATGAGACTGAGCAAAGATGCTGGGCATTGTGTAGGACTGTCAATAACACTAACACGTGTCTAAAAATCTTTATAAAGCCTTCAGCTGTGATGGGTCCATCTGCAACAGTGCTCTGCAAGGTTTTTGTTACAGTTGAGTGGTCTCGAAGAGCCAAACCTTGAAGCAAGTGTATATGCCCATGGACTGCATGGTGCTGGCTTCCACGATGTAGTCCAAGGGCACATACCCTCACATCAGGGATCTCTGGAGATCTTCATGCCAAACCTGCTCAGTGGAAAAGTAGAAATAACAATGACATGAAATGAGAAGCTTGCATCTGGATGCATTATGCAGCACAGCTATAAAGTTTTATGATCTCTGGCTAGCATTACTAAAAACTGTATTGACTCTAACATACTTTAAATATATGAAGAAAACCATCTGTTACCATTATCGTCGCGTTAACGAGGAAAGATGAGCGGTGTTTATGACACTGGCTGTTTTATACAACCACACTGGTTAGGTAATTAAATTAGCATGATTTTCACAGCTCATTTAAGGAAAGCGAAGGTCCAACAGAGAAGAAACATGCTGCTCTCCCCTGTGGCCATCAGTAGCTGCTACATGAGGGAGCATGACAAAAACAGGAAACATTAAGAAATGGCAAAAGACTTGCAAAGTACCATAGAGAGTCTTACAAAAACACACATCCCAACACCACCACCAAGAAGAACTGCAACATCTACTTACCCTCACCCCTTTTATCCCCATTTTTCCTGCAGGCCCAGGAAAGCCCTAATTGTAATAGATAAAAAAAAAACATATTTCAGTAGTTACAAACAGCTGCATTCATCTGAGATGCCATACAAGTAAATTTATGTATTTAAATCGGCTGACTAGTCTACTTAACAATTAGCATCCACCTTTTGGATATTAAATTTTGTATCCTCTTTAAAATTCTGTTTAGCATAAACCCTGACATTTGCAACATTAATGCTTCAGCAGCATTCACATCTGTTTCCCAGAAACACTGTCGTCTAATGCACCAGCACAGAACATGACTCTGCAACTATAAAGATCAACTTTCTGCTCAGGAGAGCTCCCAACAGCAAATTGTAAAGTCTTGACATAAACATATAGCCCTCCTGATTCCCAGCCTACAGATGGTAGGGGGTGCTAAAACCTAATCCACCACACATCTCTAAGTTCATATAGGGGATCAGAGTTTTGGCATAGTCAGTGCAGTAAAGCACAGAGGCAAACACAGAGACCTGTGCCTGAACACTAAGTTATCTTAAACATTCAAGGGCTGTAAATGAGGGAATAGCCAACCAGTTGTTTTTGGAGTTTAAAGCTGAGATAAAATAGATTTCTAATGTGGAGAAACTCTAATACTTCCCAGCTTTGACTTCTTCAGTTAGACTACTCCTAGAAGTGAAGCAAGGGATAATGCTCAGAGTTTTAAAGGACAGAAGAAGCTTTTATTGTGTGTGTGTGTGTGTGTGTGTGTGTGTGTGTGTACCTGGGGACATGTGGCATTAGTCACACTTTTATTACCTTTTCTTTCTTCAGGGTATCGCTTACGATAGAAACCCTTTTGACATTTTATTTTCTCACAAGACCAGGGGCATCCATCGCTGAAATTCCACCACAGGTAATTTTTCTTTTCTATCAGCAGCTACACACTTTTCATTCTGAGTTATCAAATTAGTTTTTTTTTGTTGAGGCGCCGGTTTCGGAGATTTTTTTATAGTTTTGCTACCATCCAGTATTATTACATGTAATTATTTCCTTGCTTAAGAAAACATAAGAATTCAATGCTCCGCTGTAGTTCTCAGTATATTCATTATTCTGACAGCAAGTAAAAATTACAAGATGGAATCTGATTTGTTCAAAAGTCCCAAATCAGCCCTAATTTTTCAAAAAGTTGAAGTCACAATAGAAAAAATGTGCCGGCCTCCATTTATTGTTTTATTTCCACACGTGTGTCTGTGTGTCTATGTGTGTGTGTGTGTGTGTGTGTGTGTGTGTGTGTGTGTGTGTGTGTGTGTGT
>NW_024582472.1:1492128-1503323 GCF_018398535.1 Haplochromis burtoni
TGTGTGTGTGTGTGTGTGTGTGTGTGTGTGTGTGTGTGTGTGTGTGTGTGTGTGTATCCCTGCTCAACCAGTGCCACAACTCTAGATTTACTGCACCTGCCTGCCAGGATAGCCTTTTGCCCCAGGGCTTCCATCATCTCCTCGCTCACCCTGTGGAGACAGAGACAGTAGAGAAATACGTGCTAGAAGAATGCGAGAGACTAAAAAGCAGGAAAAGGAAGGAAAAGAGGATGAGGAAAGGAAATATTCCTAGAATAAGGGCCTCTTTTGTGCACAAATGATTTCTGCTGCAGCCTCGCTGATTGCAGTCCTAGAAACTTAGGAAACAGAGTAATTAAAACTGTAAGCAGACATATTTATGCCGTAATAAACAACAGTCAGTTGGTCCTATAGAGGAATTCAAAACCTCCAAGCTTTTCAATAGAGTCCTATTGTTTAGTCGAGTTGCCTAAGGAAAGAGGCGCCACTACAGACATTGCCACTCTAACCACTCAATTAATCCAACAGTAAGTGCTTTTATAATGTGGTCAAGCTTGCATGCTGTTAAGACTACTGTGAGCACAGCTCTGCATTGGTATGTTTATCCTTATCGACACACTGTATAATGCATGCGTCATCCCTTCATTGTGGTGAGACCAAATGAAATGCATCAATCAGAGAGTAACATTTAATTCTGTAAATATGGGAAAAGAAAATTACTAAATTACTTAATGAAGGAATGCAAATTACAGGCCCTTCATACACTATATTCATTTAAAACTGAGGTTTCTGTATTTTCAGATTCCTGGGAAAACTGGATTAATATGTTAAGACAGGCTAGAAGGATAATGTCATTAAAAACCATAATCAGAGAAACAGCAGTCATTGTTGCAGCCCCCCTTAATATTACATACACTCTAGAATATACTGCAGTCCAGTAAAATGCCACCACTAACCAGAACATCAGAGCTAAAGCTATAATTAACTCCTCGATGGCAGAAACTGCAAAAAGTGCATTACAGAGATTCAAAAGGTGCCCTTTAAAGCATAACCGTTAATTGGTTTGCATTAGACTGTGCAGGTGCAAAAGCAGACACCATTGGTAAGTAAGAAATATTGCACAACAGAGGGTTAAGATAAAATATTAAGTGTTGAGCTAAGGAAGAGCAAGACATTTTTCCACAATTACTAAGCTTTATCAAATGGCATATTTAATTACAATTTATTTACAAATATTGCACCAGCACACACACACACACACAGCACATGTACACAGCCATAGAAGTGATGTTACACACATTCTTAACTCCAGAGGGCAATACATAAAAAAATATTTCGTTCTTACAATCCTCACTCTTCCCATTGTCCACACTTAGTTAACCTCCAGGTGGAAGTAATAAGTCAATAAGCAGTTTCTAGCTAATAAAAATATGCATGTAAACACATTCACGTGTTGCATTTATGAAAACATATCATTTATAAGTGTTTTAAGAAAAATATATAGTTAACTATTTCACTATCAGCTTAACGTTTGACACAGTTTACATTATCCGAAAAAAGTGCTTGAAGAAAAATGAACTTTAAACCTTTTTCTCCTTTATTGTGACACGATGCAATCTTCTAAGAGATATTTCACAGGTTTTAGATTCATGAAGATGGAAAAAGGACTAGGGAGGGGAATGATCTAGAGTCTTCAAACTATTTAGCCTACTTGCACCTCTGCCAAAAAACTCCCACTATTTTCCCGCCAAGATTCCCAAATGACTAATATCTAACATCTCTAGTCACCATGTGTAAAGACATAATCACTGCTATTTTTTTTTTTTTTAATGAACCCGGGTGTGCCTCTTTTACTAGTATTTTTCCTCTGTCACTCTCCTTTTCTCCTGTTTTGTTACTATAAATGGAAAGAAATGCTTAAGCGTTATGGGAACTGTCTCTGTAAACTCTTGGCTCTTTTACTTGGTAAGTAAACAGACTGTGACAAACAGCTAACACACGCTGCAGCCATCAGACAGAAACATTTTTTATATTATACATGACAAAAAATATATTATAGAAATGCTATGATAAATGTCACAAGTATAAAAGTAAACGGACTAGGCTCTGAAAAATATTTATATATCAGTTTAACTAAAATCAATATTTGAAAAAAATGGACTTTGAATTTAAACCAGTACTAAGTTAATAGGTTAAGCCTCTGTGTCTCCCTTTAACAGGCTCTATGGACCTCTATAAAAAAAATAAGTACAGTACATCCCTACTAGAAAATTATATATTTTAATAAAAGCATATTTTTTATAAAAGTGATATAAATGATCACAAAAATACAATGTCAAATCTAAATCAAGACGTCTAGAACAAAGACTTTTAGGCAGATGAAACCAAAGTGGAGATGTGTCAATCCAGAGCGTCATATATGGTGAAAATCAAACACAGTAAAAGCACAAATGCCTCACCCCAGCTGTCAAACATAGTGGAGGAGGAGTAATGGTTTGGTTCTGTTTTACAGCCACAGGACCTGGGCGCTTTGCAGTGTTTAAGTCAACTATGAGCTCCTCTGTATACCAAAACATTCATGAGTCAAAACTGAGACAGCTATCTGACAGCCAAGCTTGGCCAAAATTCCTCCACAAGAAAATAAGTGACTGATTAAGTGATATAGAAGATCATTGCTTCAAAATATTGCAGCTAAAGGTGCTTCTACAGGCTACTGGGTCATGGTTTGTATTTAGTTTTTCACAGGATGCTATGCTGTCCTGTGAAAATCTTTCTTTTTTCACATCACAATAACAGACACAATCTCCTTTATTTGGATATTGACACTATGATCAAACGAGGCGCCTGTTTCATTCTGAAGGATCAAACGGGCTCCTCCATGTAAACACTGTGTGAAGGCTAAGAAAACCGAACCTTTTCTCAGTACATGACATTAAACTGTTACCATGCTCCTGTAAAAAATACTCACAGGTTCACCCGGGAGACCAGCAGGACCAGGATATCCTTTTTGTCCCTGTTGACAAAAAAACACAAAAAAAGCAACAAGTTAAAAGTTAATACTAATAATTAATACTAAGTAAAATGATTGTGCCATATAATATTCCAGTCACAATTCCACAAGGAAGTTCAGTGTTAAGTGCCTTGGAGCAAAAAGACTGTTTATCTTGGAAGGGAAAAAAGTTAAATGGTCACTCGTCAAATTCAATTAATTTTTTCTTTTCTTTTTATCACCTTGCATTCAAGAGTGCCTCAGTTAAGATTGCAGGGGTTTAAATTATGCTAGTAGTTTCCAGCTGCCTTAGAGAAAATTTGACTTTGTTTTCCTATAAAAAAGTTCAATAAAATGACTTCATAAAAACCTGGAAGGCTTAGCTTAAAAGGCTCCACAGCACAAGCAAACGTAATAAATGTGAAACTAATAAACCACTTATCAGCGGTACTGCCTGGTGAACCCTGAATAAGGCATTTCTTTACCATTTCTACACAAGAACAATGACATTTTATTTATTGTTGTGGCACAGCTACTTGGCTTTGGGTTAGTCTAATCATTGCCACCGCCGCACCCTGACAAAACAATTCAGTATCATCTTGCATTAATTAAACCAATAAACCAATTAGGCAGTAATGCGTAAAACCCAAAAGGGTAATTAATGGTCACCTTCATGCCCTGTGATCTCAAATGAGCTTGCCAGCTGGCTACAAAATGTATTAATCTTTTCACAGTCAAGATCTGCGGCAATAAATAAAGACATGAAGTCATCTCTGGGGGGAGAAAAAGTTGATTATCTGAAGTGTAAAGTCATTAGCCACAAGCTGTTTTGGCCTGACAGCAGCAGCACAAATAAACCACAGTCAGACAGAGGCTGAAAAAATTAGTAACTGTGTGTACAGTAAATAAAGTCGACATCAAGAGATCAATGCAAAGCACTCCCGAACCAAACACCAGAGTGTAAAAAGGGACATCAAAATTCTCCTTACACAAACATCCTCTGAGGTATATGGTAGTATCGATGTAAAGGGTCAACTTTAAAGGTTTCTTTACTTAGTTCATGCTGGCTCGGTGAAGGAAAATGCCACTCGATAAAAAAATAATGCAGCTGGGCACATTTTAAAGTTGTAATTTGACTTTTTTGTGCTGACATTCTGTTTTCTGCTGTCTTCTGTGTTTTTGGAGAAAGAGTCTTCATTAGAATTTAAAGTAAAGTGTGTTTTTTTTTTAATTATTTGTTTGGTTGGCTGTTGTTTTTTTCCGTAATGATTGGCTGTCCAAAGATAGTAAGTATTAATGGACAGCATGAGTCTGGGTTGAAAGTCTGAGAAAGATTGAGACTGACAGCCACAGAGCCGATAAGTAAAATCTGGCTGGCAGGTTGACATCTTGAACTGATAAAAAATGAAAAAAAAAAAATAAGAAAAGCCTTGTGCAAGATCTTAGAAATGTGAGCTATCCCACAAACCAATTAAACAAAACTAAAGTTTATTATGTCATCGTGGCGTAAGAACTCATCCTTTAAACAAGCAGACAAAGTAATGCATTCATTGAAGTTTGGTTCATGAACATTCATGAGCTGACTTTTACCAACACTCTGTGATTGTGTCTTAGTTCAAAAGGTCCTCACAAAGAAATAGGCACGCTTTCAAGGACAACTGTCTTTCTGAGATTCATATTTTCTGCACAGATCAAAGCCAGATGTCAGCCGATCGGCCACAGTAATTCTCTCAGACACTGTTATATTCACGTTTTGTGAAACTCCTGATTATTTGTCTATTTATCTGCAGACAAGCCACACAGTGCTGAGAGATGGAAATAATTGATAGGATTTTCGAGGGTAGATGAGTCTCCTGCTGGAGCCAAATCAATGCAGCCACAAAAGAACAAAAGAATGTGTCTGGGCTTTCCAGCACAGCCAATACAGCCGAGTACAGTAAAAATAGGGAAAAGAAATCTGTGCATGCGTGTCGTATGTGGGCTAAACAAAAATTGGACCACTTTCACGGCTCTGTAAATCCATTGTGTGACACAAAATGGCAGAATCCATTGTGCGAGAAAAAAAGATGGCAAGGTATCATTATCTTCATTAGTTCTTCTTGTTCATGAAGAGCAAACAGTTTTAATTAGTGTAACTCACACCAGATCAACCCTACAGCCAACAGGCGAAGCGAAGCAGCAGCACCGTCTCCGCTGCGTGAAGAATAAGTAACAGATTGTACTTGGCAGACAAAAAATACATTGTTCTTTCCATAGATTTTTAATTTTATTATAACAAAAAACCTAATCCCACCTGGCAAGCCTTGGGCTTCTTTCTTGGACAAATCAGCAAATAAAGGTAAGAGAATATTTTTATACGGAGCTGCAGAGCAGGAAGTAAAAAATGTGGAGGGGTGCACACCTAATAAAAAGTTTGAGTGTTGTTGCAGTGTGCCATCATCAGAGCTAGCTGTGTAAATGGAACACAGGTTCAGAACCGGTAGTACTCTTTGCAGAGTTTTGGTTTGACACACACATGCATGAGTCTCTTCTTATTTTACAGCGCAAACCACTGATTGACTCCCAGGCAACCTTCCCATTACATCTTTACACATTTCCCACAGCGAGAAAGGCTGTTTCTGGCAGAAAGCCAAGGGACTGAGAAGAAAACTCAGCGAAAACCGTCCATGAAGCGGTGACAGGTCATAGCTTTGCAGGCTGGTTAGACAGACAAAGGAACAACCCTCGAGGTTCATCAGAGGCAGGTGATGGAATTTCAGCGTAATTGTAATACAAAAGTGCACTATAGGGAGTTTTGCCTTACTTAGTACAATCAAAAAAAAAGTCTAAGTCAAGAACAGCTGCAAGCAATGAGGTGTCTCGTGGCTTTCAGGGGAGCCAAGCTGATTGCTTTGTTTTTATTAGCTGGATACAAACTGCATTTTAATACTTTTTCGGGCTGTCAGCAGTTTCTTGCACAGACATGGGCCTTTTAAGTTTAACGTGAAATTGTGTTACCGGAATCTCACCTGACCTTATAACCAGAACAAGAACAGAGGATCTGTTACAGCTATTTAACCTCCGCAAGGATGCTGCTTTCAGCCTACCAAAGATCCACAATTACCATAACTCAGCTGAAAGAATATCAGCTTTTCCCATGACTCCATGTTCCATGACTCAGAATACGAGGAGCGGCCTTCCTTTTTTTTCCAGTTGGAGCCTTCCCCACTACTAAACTGAATTGAGGGAAACTGAGCACACCAGATGGTTTTTCACAGTCAGCCCTGTCTGATTGCATAACAAACTGCTGGCGCTCCCGCCAAAGCATTATTGCACTCATATTATTGGGTCCCAAGTGAGAACACGGCTGTGTGTATGTGCATGCGTCTCAATGAGAACAAAAGTTGCTTATAAGGGGTTTCTCAGATTGTGTAACAGCCATTTTTAATTAGCATTCTTCAGGCATCCGATTCCTGACCTTTCTCTGACCTTTTACTGTACCGATGTAGCTTTTACTTCTTTCTATCTTCACCAGAGTATAAATTTGAGAGCTGCCCACAAGAGGAGCAGTGTGATCATATACTGTCAAGTGCAATTTAAAAGAAGCTTTGTCTGTGGATTTTCTTCCATAAGCTTTTATGACTTTGTTTACTGCTGCAGCAGCCCATCGGGTAACTCATCTCTAACGCTCTCTGCCAAGTTTCCTTTCTTCTGTCTCATTTTATCCAGACTGAAAGCAGTGTGTAACCTGTAAACACTTCAAACTATTTCAACACCATATTAATTCAATTCTTTATTTAGATTCACTGCTGCTAAGTAGGCAGTGCAGGTCGCCTCATTGAAAAATTCCATATGAATATAATACATCTGGATTTCAGTCTGTGGGTCCTACAGTGTTTCTGAGATTTATTCTTACTGAATCTGGAGGAAGCTTTGGAAATTAGAGGGAAGAAGTGTCTGTGAGGTCTGCTGGTTACTGGAATGAGCCATAGCTGCAGAAGGCAAGTAAACATTTTTCTAACATTAGCTGCTGTTGTTAGGAATGAAGAATTAGGTGAAACCCTGGCAAGGACAACCTCCAAACCTAATCAACATTTCTCATTGACACATTTCCAAAGATTTCAGGCTCTTTAATCATTAAAGAGCGAGGCTAGTGACATTGTACGTTTTTCTTAATATTAAGAAACTCAATGAAAAGACTTAGCTAGAAGTCGCGTAGACAGGCTTCATTTCTACAGTGCTGCAGTTATGTAAAACTATTATTGTAAAACAAATTCTATGCAAAAGTACGATCAGATTTACCATTTTATTTGTACACTGTGCATAGTAAGAAATCCAGACAAGTGCCAGACCACTTGAGATGTGCAATTACTGTGAGGGGCTTGGGAAAAGGCCAAAGATAAAATGAACAAGGCCACTGAGAAAACACTCTGCTAACCGTCACTCTCTGTCAGGATAACCCAGCGCAGTGGTATCCAAAGAACGTTAAATAATGCTGATTGCGAACAAGACCAGATCACAGCGCTAACCCACATTCATAAGTTGTCCTACTTTTTTAGAAGTACTGCTCTCCAGAGTGAATGACATAACAACCGAGGAAACCATGTAAAACTTTTCACCCGGCAATCTTTATTTTCCCCTCAGATGCCTTCATTATATTTTAGGCCTGCGACACAGATGATGTAACAGGCCTGGTATTCAAATATTTCATTTTCCAAACCAGTGGGGAGCTAGAACACAGGTGTGCTCCTTGACTTCTGCATTATGTTAGGCTGTTTTCCAAACAAGAACTCAAACATTCATGTTTGGCTGAAAGCCCCACACAGACCGACAGATTCCACCTTCAAAGGCAAGAGAGCTAAAGGGCGTTCATTTGATTTACGGATCCTCGTTATACAGGACTGAGTCAGTCCTTCATTCTTGATGTGTCTGATTTATGTGTGAAAACACTGTCAGAAAGGAGAAAGAATGGACAGAAACCAAGAATTTGAACTTTCATGGAAGAGAATCAGCAAACTGTGATGGCAATTAATTACTTCCTGGCAGATTTACAAACAAATACATACACAGTTTCAGTTTGTGAGCCAAAGCAGCCGTTTTACCTTTCGTCCGTCTTGGCCAGGCAGCCCAGGGGGGCCCGTGACACCAGACTCTCCCTAAAATGGCAAATGAGGACACATTCAGTTTATCGACATATTTACATGCCTATGTCTGCGGATAATCCAACAGATTTAAGGAAGGAAATGTGATAATGTGTATACTTTTTGTCCTTTTGGGGGTTGACCAGGGGACAGTCCAGGATCTCCTTTTTGTCCCTAGAACATAAAAAAGAGAAAGCATTAATTTTTCATGACGAGTACAACATGTTCTAGTCTGCCAGAGCTTTTTATTGCACAAATTTCAACACTGATCTTCACAAGGTGCAGAGAACTTTGAATTTTATTTTTTGGTTTATATAATCAAAGAGTAACAAGTTCATTAAACTTATTGGTGGTTGTATTTACGCAACTGTGCAGTCCATTTATGCCCTCCTGTGACTCAGTTTACATCAAACTAGAGAGAAGCAATGGGGAGTGACTGTGTACATTCTTCTCCCTTTTCGGGCAGTGGGAATCCTGTCAGTGCGGCCTGGGTCAGCATTCAGTGTTCAATTTTAATAGTGAAAGAACTGCCATGTAATTTGTGCAACCATGTCCAAGTGGAAGCACAGTATAGCATTTCCTTTGTTAGTGGTTATCATAGTGGTAATCAGGTGATGTGATAAAGCACCCAAACGGTACAGCTATAATCAAAGAGGTGATTGAAAATGCTGTAACACATTACATTTGACTCCAAGTGTGGAAAGTGTGGAAATAAATCATCCTCTTTTATGACGCACATTGCAGCTTGCAACCAAAGCCTGTTTTCAAAGAAAGTAAACTTCTTATAGCAAATAGCAACAGCACATTAGCATATGAGCATAGATGGAAAGTCATGCATAGTTTTAAAAGAACACTTTTCATTTTTGTACTGGATAATTCGCCCCTTCACAGCATATCGGCCCATTTAAACTTGCATGTTTGTGTCAGTTACCACTTGGCACTGAATAACCTCTTGCAGTTTCTCCAGACTGATTTCTTTATAGTGCAGGGAGCAACACGCATATACAAACACTGTCTTTTCACTCTCCTTGAACTAGATTATCTGAAGGGTTTAAGGGTTGGAAAAAGATGTGGAATTAGTTAATAACTTCTGCAAGCTCAAGACCTTAATAAGCACTTTTACCTTCTGCTGATTTATCCATTTTCTATTCCTTCCTTTTCATTTTTTAAGCCTAATGGTCAGGTACTTACAGTAGCGAGTAAGTGAAAATATTTTTGATTCAATTTATCATAATTACATCTAAATATACAAACAAACAAAAAAAACAGCATAGCGTGCTTTCATTTGACTGGCTCGGTTTTTCTAAGTGCAGCGAATGGGGCCAAATCAGACAGTCTGCAGTTTGACGGTTATGTGCAAATGAGTCAAAATGAGCCAGCTCAGGTTTTCTGTTCCAGATAACGCATATTTACTAAATAAGACCTAACAAAAATATAATAGGACTTTTTTCTCACAGTTATAGCAGGCCAAACCAAGATATGAGTTTTGGAAAACGCTGTAATTGGATGCATTCAAATGGATTAGGTACGGACGTGAAGTATGGGCAATTTCCGTTTTATTCCAACAAAGTCAAACAAGGAGATCCTTTTATGATAGCAGCCTGACATATTGTGGAGCTAAGCAACCCTCTCTGCTGACAATTGAAATCAGCTGAAGAGCAGGCTGGTGTCAAGTACATGCAAATGATTGAGACAGAGAAACTTAAAACTGCTGTTCTCTTTTGAAGGGAAACAAATGGCTTTTCAAAGTGGTAGAAGGAGCCAAAAGGATCTGACCTCCGACATGCAAACTAAGTAAAATCCCAAACAAGCATTGGATGACTAGGAAAAAAAAGAAAGAAATATCCTCAGTTAGAATATGGAGAATGAAGGAAATGTTTTATGCCACATAAAAAGTTTTGCCATTCATTTCATTTCAGTTATATTATACTATCCTGCCTGACTGCAAGTACGGTACTTGTATCCCTGAGGGGTTCTCGTTACAGATTTGCCGAAGGATAATTATACTTTATTCAGCGCTAGCAAGGCCAACTGATGGTCACACCAAATACTCAAAAACACTCAAGTTTCTCATCCGACTAATATAGCACGGTACACTTCAATAGTTGTAAATATCATTTTTTTGTAAAACCTTCTATTTCAGTCCAATATTGTTTATTAGCTATTAACAATGTAATTGTTGGTGCCAAAAGTGTAGCTTGTATAAAAATGAAACAACAGTGCCAATGTTCAATGTGGTGGATGGAAACATGACACCCAGAGCAGAGGAATTAAATAAAAAAGTCTTACTCTTTTAATGTTGTTTTATTAGATAGACTAACATGAATAATCTTCTAGCATAAGTCATGACAGTCACTACTATTTAAAATGTAGATGTACCTTCATTCCAGGCAGTCCAGGACGACCCGGATTTCCATGGGGGCCAGGAGGACCCTAAAAATCAGAGATTCGTGTGATGAAAGATGACACAGAGGAAATGTAGTCATTAAAGAAGCAGCAAAAGAAAGAAGTCCTACATGTGTGCTATTCACAGATGTGCAGTTCACAATTTCAATGTGTTGTGAGACATGAGGTCCTCTCTGCTTGAGTATGGGTGCCCTGTGCCTGCTTGTCCAGATATGATTGTGATTTTCTTCACCTTTACACTTTTCCGCTGTTTTCTGCAGTCCCACATCATATTGCGTGGTAACTTTGTGCCACAAACTGTAGGAGTATTAAGACCTATCTCTGCCAAATATTTTATCAAATGCGCCATCTCCTACAAAGCAGGGGATGGTAAAGGAAAAAAGAACGAGGATACAAGTTTTATTTTTCAAGCTGAACTTATTAAAAATTCAAGCAGTCTGCAAAAAGAGAATGTTTGGAAAATTAAAGCCACGACTTCCTGAGGCTTTCAAGTGAAGAGTCTTCAGTTCATCTGCACCACACCTTGTGCGGTGGGGATGAAATGCTGAGCATTGGAAAATCTTCTCCAGCAAAGTTGAAAGCAATGAAACATGTTGAAAAGGCCCTGAACAGGAAGCTACTGTAACTTCAACCAGTTCTTTGAGTTGCAAAGAGTTTCCATGAGTTGTGAAGAGACACATTTACCCCCCCCCCCCCCAAGC
>NW_024582472.1:1503343-1547564 GCF_018398535.1 Haplochromis burtoni
TTGAATTACTCTGAGTAAAATAGACAGGGGCCAAAAGGTGTAAGTGTACGGTTGGGTGATCCAGCCAGTTTCTGTCTCTGTTATTTATCGTGCTGTATTATCACACTGTGGAGAGTCCACAGCCTGGACAGTTCCCCTCAAACTGGCCAGACCTCTCCCCAAGCAGACGCTTGCTGCTGGACATATGGAGACACTTAACAGAAGCTCATCTACAGATTTCCTCCTCCTCTTCTAGTCAGACCATTCTGCCTTTCAGCTCAATATGAAAACGTATGGAAGTCATTAGCTTCAGATAGGAAGCAAGGACGAAAGAGAAACTGAGAAAAAGAGAGGTCAGGATAGTGTATTACAAATTACATTCTCACAGTACATAAGGTAAGGAGGCCTAATAATGATGACAAGCTGTTTGGGTGATATCCCAGCAGGGAAAAGAATAATAAGTAGAATGCATACATTTGTCAAAGTGCCTTCACATTATTAATTATTAAAATGAGCCCTGACAAGTGGTCATTTAGAGACCACCAGCACATAACCGCAAGATAATGAATACTAATAAGATATAGAAGCACACAAACACACCTGAGGTCTGCAGATGAAGGGTACCTATGTGCCAGCACTGTGACCAGGTTTATGATGTGGGGCAAGGTTTTTACAGGAGTGGCGCGTGGAGTGCTGCAGTTTTATAGGCCATTAACCCAGAACAGACCTGCTAACGCCTTCTCTGGAGCACAGGGACGGAATTACTAGCTTTTATATGATGCTTATGCAATATAATGTACATTAAAAGATCTTAGCTTATTAATTTTATTGAGTTATGAGCTCAGGTCCTAACTGAGCACTAATTGTTTCCCCAAGATCAGTGGCACGGTCATCAGTACAGCTGGTGTTGTGCAATGACTAATCTGGCCCCAACAACTTAATTTGCAATCATCAAACAGGGTTCTTGTTTCACATAGAAAACAATGGTGACCGACTGAGCCTGTCTGTGAGGAGTTGGCATTTTCTTGACATGTCTGTGGTTAGGACTGAATTCTCTTGATGTGACACTGGCATATGGTCAGTGTTTCTGTTGATGTTCAGGATCATTTCATTGGTGATCAACAAACTGTTCAGAATGTCAGTGTCTCTTAACTTGAATGTGTGAAAAATAGCAAATGTAATCTAGCTCTTAGTCATGGCTACATACGGAGCATGTACCCTGCATAATCATAGTCGATTTTGTTGTGATTTGGCGCTATATAAATAAAATTGAATTGAATTGAATTAATCAGTTCCATTGCTGACCCTGCAATTTGTGTCAGAATGTATCAAGCATTCTTCAGGCAATTGTGCAAATATTCTCAGTTTCACAATAACCCAGCATTGCATACTGATTATACGCTGGCAGGTCAGTTTGTTTGCACAAAGCCCTCTTTGATCTTCTCTCAAGCCTCACATTCAGTGCCAGGTGATCTTCGGCACCCTGCCAGGTTTACGGCTGTGTCAAGGAACATGGATGTTTTCACGTGTCAAGAGGTGCTTTAAGGTGGTAGCAGCGGTGAGACTGTCTGCTCGGTCAGACATGGCACCTCGATGTCAGAGAGGTAAAGCCTTAATAGTGCAGGGATATTCCAAACGTTGTAAAGTTTATGATGGGAAAAAGAACTACACTTTCCCGGAAATGCTACACTGTTCACATATTTTCTGCAATAGCAGAGCAGCTTCTTTAATATTGTGTCTCCCTGGAACATTTGGTTTATATCTGACCAGAAAGAAGGTGAAATTTGATCTGCAAAAGATTGGATTGCTCTTTTAACTTGAGAAAATGCTCTTACACACTCTCTATTTCCCCATGCCTTTTAATTTCCCATAGGTGACCAGCATCTTATACAGCCAACTGAATCTGCAGTTGCTTGCATCCTGCCTTTTCCAAATATCTCTTGCATGAAAGATATAACTCTTGAATTAGTGATAAAAATGTTTCAGACAGAAAATTCTTGAAAAATGGACTAACTGTGGCAACTGTATGATAATTCTGTAAATTTAGCCGTACACAGTGTAGAGACTCATTCGTTTAAATTGGATTCTGCTCTGGTGAGTTTGAATTCAACCAAAACAAAGTCACTAGGCTTCCCAGTCACACTTGGCCATGTTTCCACACTGAGTCATTCATTTTTCTACTAAACATTGTTGTTTTAAGTTTAAACTTTTTTGACAAATGGGCACAAAATGGGGCCAAAAAAAGCAACTATGTTTTGAATTACATGGAAATGAACACCAAATATAAAATACAGCAAACGTCAGTTTTAATCCAAATGTTTATAACGGATTTACTAGATCAGAGTCCACTTGTTAGCTTTCTGCAGGTCATGCGTGTAGCCGTTTGGTATTCCCTCTCTAATCGTGTAAACCAGGACGGTTCATGGAAACGTTGAAAAACCTGAACTGCACCCTCGCAATCTGAGTCAGCTTGGCCTATAGTTGGGTCTCGAGAGCTTGATGATGAATGAGCTCTATAGAGGGTATGGAGTACAACTGGAGAGAGCTACTGAGCTCCAGACAGGGTCTTAAATGCCTTTAATAAGATGGGGACAAAGCCCTCTTTCTTCCTTGTTTAAAGAGGTTGGGTTCCACAACCCACCCCTGAGGCCCAACTGCAGGGTGCAATCTCATAGGCTCCAGTAGGTAGCTGATATGCAAAGTCTTTAGATGCACAAGTGCTCTGCAGGTACACTTTAGTGGCAGGTCAACAAAAAGACCAGTATCACACCACTGAAAATGTTTCCTCTTTCATTCTATCCATGGGTGGTGAAGAAGTAGTTCACAGGTCAGAAACTACTTAAACACCCATCAATGACAATGTCTTTGAGAGAAATTATAACAATAAACCTTCCCTTAGGACAAATTATGCCCCGGTGTTCTTTCACTTCTTAAATTTCTTCTGAAAACATGAGCTTAAAATAACATCTCCACCTTCTCTATTTGATTCCATCAGTTCTCGAGCTACACTGAGTCTAGAAATTAAAGACATGGCACCAGAAGACTTATACTCATTGGAATACAATAGAACTATTCACTGACATTAACTTAGGACCCATGCCTAATTTAAGTACTGTTAATGTGCTGCAACCTTCATTTTTCTCAGCGTCTATTAAATATCTACATAATGTGATCCATTATATTTTAACCCACATATGTGTAGGTTGTGTTTGCTTGCTCTAAAGCTTTGCAAACGGACCTTGAAAACATAAGGTCAGCTAGATCAAACCCAGAGCCAAAGCGAACTAACAAGTGACTGAAAAATCTTCTGTGATCCACTGAGCGCTGATCAAAACACTCAAAAGGTCATGCACATCGGTGAACAGCTAGTGGTGTTATCACCCTATCATTAGAGCATTATAGAGATTTGAGCATGAAAGGAACTGTAGAAGAGCCCAGAAGGGAAAGAAAGAAGAATTGTGGGTATTTGTGGTTAAACTTGTCACTGGTTGGATTGACTGGGAAATGCTCACCCGTGGGCCCCTCTTGCCCGGCTTTCCTGGCAACCCTGGAAGTCCTGGCAGACCCTAAAAGCAAAATATAGAAGTTGTCAGTGTCAGAGTGAAATACAGAGGAGGAAATAGAAGCTGCTGCCTTTTTTGTGTTATTTTAAGAGAGTCTTGAATACTCTTGAATAATAAAAGACAGCAAATTTGGAGTTTTCAAAGTAAAGAAAAACCTTTAAAACTCAAGCTCAAGAGTCAGTTAGTAAAAACATGTTGAGTTTTTTTGTCCCTTGGTGAAGTTAGCTATAAGTTGCAAAGCACTCGGGCACTGAGACGCTGGCAGGCATGAGGATATCTTGTTAGAAACTAATGTCGCACTCTCCCTCAGCAGCCAATGTTATTTCAGCCCAAAACCACTAAAGTGCATACACTGTAACTCTGAGTCATTGCACTGGTTGGGAGGTCGGCGCTGGTTCCAGTCACAGCCGATCACATTAATTATAAGCATCAGCTAGCTTTGAAACAATTTCATACATGGATTAGCAAAGTCCTGAAAGGTCAAACTTAATGAGGGGTCAATCTGAGGAACCTGAGTTTGCTTGAAATGTTAGGATTGTTACTTATTTTCCCATTGTTCAAGCAGTTTAAAGTGGAAAAGAAAAAATAGACCTAAAACAGCCTGAGGCAGTCCTGCTGAAATTGGGCTACTGTAATAATGTCAGATGTATGGAGCACTTTGGTCTGTCTCAGCCAAGACCACAAGCTATAATTATACTATTTCAGCCTCCGTACACTCTGGAAATCCAAATGTCTTTCAACAACTTTTAGATTCTTTAGATTGCAACCATCAGGCTGTCCACACATGATAAGTAGACTCAGCTGTAGTCGCTGCTAGGGTCAGTGCCAAGGCAGTACTGGAGCTCATGTTTTCAGAGAAGTCATTAGATTGAAACATGACTAAAATTTTAGTTGTACGCCTCCACCAACCAGTCAAACTGCAGTTTGCAGAAAGGGAGGAATTTGATAAAGTATCACATTAATTCAATCTGTCAAAAAGCTGATTGGTGTAGAAAGGTAAGCAGCAAATATGACAGTAAGCAGTGCTTCAAGTATAATATCACCGCAAAGAAGCAAAAAATCCTAAAACATGGATGCTTTACGCTCAGGCAGCACAGAAGGGCCAAACAGTCACCACCAATTTGACCTTCTGAGAACAAAATTACATCATGTAACATTTGTCACCATTAGTGTATGTATCTTAAAAGTGGTGTCAGCATTCTCCAAAAACCACATGATAATTTGTTTAAAAACCCCCAAAACAAAACAAACAATACCAAACAATAATAAACTATCCAAATGTCTCCAACTTCCTCCTAAACATCCAGCTTAGCTCATGGCTAGCTACTGAATCGTTATTTACAACATCAGACAAATATTATGACCCATTCACTCACGTTCCCTAATCGCTATCATATGTTCCTCGATTAAGCGAAATTATTTATCTCTTACACTTGGAGCAGCGCATGTCATTAACTCCCCCGGCCACCCTCGCATTCTGTGCCACTCGAGAGAGAGACTGCTGCTGGCGCTGTAGAATTTTTTTTCCCCTCACAATCAATTAATCATTTGACAATTGAATATCCAATCTAATTTATATTCCGTTATATAATTAGAATATTAATTGATAGCCATTCTTAATGTGCTCCCAGGGTGACAGATACTGCCATTCCATCAGATAGCGCTGTCATACCAGAGTGAAACCCTTGCCATCAGTGCGCTGATGAGGCAATAGCAGACTTCAAGAGTTATACTACTGTTATATTTTAGAGAGACAAAGTCTACATATTTAGGTCGGAGGAGTGTAGATGACAAGTTTTCCAGCCAGGAGATCCGACTCTGTTATCAATCCAGGGCTTTGTTTTCATTAGCCGATTAATTTCGTTTGCACTTAATTTTTTTATTTTGCTTACAATCACTGGTTTGGTTAGGCATCAAGAACTTTTCGTTAGATTGATGGATGGATGTCTTTACCTGAGAATATTACACGATGAAATAAATTATGATATTATTGTATACATCGGTGTTGAAATAATTTCATACAGGGTAACATGAAGAAAAGATCACTTATTTAACTGAAACACTGAACTTTACAATGACATCGGTATTCTCTGTATTGTCTATTTTTTTCTGAAATATATGTATATTTATCTGATTCATGTGAACAAACAATATGTATCTCAATGCTCCAAAAGCTTCAAGATCCAAATAGACTCTGGTTCTTCAAAATTAAAACCTTCTTTTATCATCTAATCATCACTTCAGATTAGATTTATACTTTATATTTGAGCCTATCATAACCACATTTTCAAAACAAAGTTCGTGAAACTCTTGTAAGCAGCCCACTTACGTCAGCTGTATCCCAGCAGAGTGGCATCAGAATTTAAAAATAATAATAAATGGCACATAAGATAAGTTAAATTGGACTATAAGCCAAACTCAGCAACTTGTTCAGACAACATAACTATACAATTGTATTTATTATTGCCCTGTATGCAAGTGTAACATTTATATTATATTATAAGGCCTTCAAATATTTAGTCCCAATAGGTAACTGGGCACAAGTGCTTTATCCCTTTTTACCTTTGACCCTGCTTTAAAAGTATTCGTTCTCTGAGCAGTCCCACTCCCTCCCAAAGGAATCTAACACCTCACTGCCGGCCCTTCCACCAAGACAAACACTGACTGGCAAATGCCGACTGTGAACCTGGCTGTTTTCACTATAGCTTTGAAAATAAAAATGAGGTTTGAAAATTATTAGCACTGCTTGCAAGTACTTTATCAAAGTCATGAAATAAAACGATTTAGTGGATTTTTAAAAACTCCCCATCATTAACACAACCAGTACTTCTACAATCAGAACAGTGCACGCTGGGTGACTGCCTGATTCACAAAACCACACAATAAAGAGCAGCATCAGTTTTTACATCAGAGCAGGTCTGGAGATCACAGAGTGAACCAGCAAATAAGCCATTATTGAAGCAACAACCTGTTGAACTTATGTGTCACTGTGGTTCAACAAAGGGTTAATAGACTAAGCTAAAATATAACAATACAAAGATTAAAAAAAAAAATGCTTGAATTCAAACACAGCAACACCAGAAATGCACTCATCTAATCGTTTTACAGTTATTTCAACACAGACATTCACGGATTTCAGCAAAATGTTTGTGTTGTGTCTGTTTAGAGCTGACACACTTACCAGCGGTCCTGGTTCGCCCTTTAGTCCAGGTGATCCAGCGAGTGCAGAGAATTGGGTCGGTTCCAGGTCAAATGTTTGAAAGCCATCTGTTGCAGCTGGAGTGACTGGAGTGAGCGAGGTGGGCTTGACATCCAGCACGCTGGTCACCTTTGGCTCGGGTTTCTTTGGAGCTACTGTGGTTAGCTGCTTTTTATTAGAAAAGTAGGCGTTTGAAGGAGACCCCTGCGTGGAAGCAGCTGTACTTTGGAGAGCCGGCTTCATCTCTGATGATCTGGTAAAAACAGGTAAGTGTATACTTTTTCCAGAAGGTTGCGGTGAGTTGGTATCTGCCTGCTTTGTGTTTTTTATGGCGTGTGAGGTTGGTTTGGGGTTCGGTGGAGTCATGTTGATCCCAGGAGATGTTGTAACAGACTGAGTTGGAAATCTAGATGGGCTTTCAAGCCCTGGGTGAACTGTTGGAGAAACGGACACAGCACCAGGTTTTGGAGTACTCATTGCCATATACACAGACATCACGGAGTTGGTTGAAGGAAGAACTGTAGTCCTCATGTTTTCCTCAGTGAAGGCCAAATTAGGTGTCCGAGCCTTTTTGGATATCTCCGTCAAAGAGAGAGGAGTTATGTGAGTGACAGTCACGTTTGGGTCTGTGGAAAATAGAGGTAGCAGTGGTGGAAATACAGGCCGATAAGTGTCAGCTTCTCTGCATTGTTTCTTAATGTAATCACAATAGTTATGAGCTGCCTCAGCTGAGGGATAAATGTCAAACTGACAGATGGCACCTTCAAATGGCACCGAGCTGTGGTCCATTTTGCCCAGCAGGAAGGAGCCCTCTGGATCCAGAGTCTCCTGTTTTCTAGAATGCAAATCTGCATGTATGCTTTTCTTACCACAAGATGTGTGTAAGAACACTTGTTGGCCTCGAATATCCAAAGCCAGACTGTGCCACTGGCCATTGTAGACATCGTAGTCAAAACTTACAGAGCTCTGCTGTCCTACGTGTACAAGGACCTTCCCTGGTACAAATTGCACTCCGAGCTGAACTTTTCTTTTCTTTGACAGAGCTGAGAAAAGGAAAGCGTTGTTGATGCGATGAACAGATAGGCTAAGGATAAGGGAGAGATTGGAGGGGTTGTAAGAAGAGGGTATAACAGTTCGCAGAGGTGCCTGGATGCGTGCCCTCTCAGTGAGGATAACGCCTGACTTGAAGGGGATGATGCCATGATGGATGGATCGAGAGCTTGAAGATGGGGAGCTGCCAGTCCTTCGCCCAGTAAGTCCAAGCTGCTGCAAGACATCTACATCTTTAAGGAAACAAGAAAGAAACATTAGCGGACAGCTAATTCTGTGTGCAATTAATAAGCTAATTAAATTTACACAAGAATCTGATTATTAGCATCCTACTCAAATGCAATCTGTATTCAAGTAAAAACAAAAGTGCAATAATATAAATGATCATCTATTGAGATGTGAATTCCCATCATGGCATCATAAGTTTAAAGTCCAACTAATGGAAAAACCTGAGGCAAAGACAATTTTAAAAGACTGCATAAAATTTCCAATATATGGTCACACTTCCATATTTGCTTTTGGGGATTGCTGGAAATTGTGTGATCGTTACATCAGGCTTAATTGGAACAATTTCAGGGTAAGGAGGCTGAACGAGTCCCTGGAAAGGAAAGTGGTGGGTTTTTAAGAGGTGCATTAGAAACAGAAATGCTATCTCGCTTTATCTGGAAATGTCTGCTGATTAAAGATGATCGCTCTGACAGGGGCCCAAGCTCATGAAAACACACTGCTGTATTTTCTGCGGGTTTTAATTGCTACTTGCTTCTCAAGGGAGGAAAATGTGGGTAACAGTGATCCATTACAGCACCGTGTATTCTGTATATTGCACCTAATTGGATCCACACCTTTGTGCTAAAGTTTAATTAAATCCACATTTCATTGTAGCAAGAAACGGGTGCTTTTTTTCTAAAGAACTCTTTGCGATAAACGTACACTCTTGGGAAAGTGTCCCATTTCTCTTGTGACCAGGAGGCAGAGCTACCAAGCTTCCGATTACTAGATGACCTCATCTACTGATCGGAAGGTTGGTGGTTCAATCGATGGCTGCTCCTGTCTGCATCCCAAATATCCCTTGGCAAGAAACTAACGCCAATGTATTGGAGTGTTAGAAGACTGTGTTAGATGTGTGAATGATGCAACCAGTACAAAGCACTTTGAGTGCTCAAGTAGAAAAGCGCTACATAAAAACCAGTCCATTTACCACCTATTAGAATAGAATATAGAGTCAGAAACATTCTTTCAATGAACCAATACCATTATAACCTATATTTAACCAAAATTTAAATAGAGAAAAAGCTGAAATATTATACATTTAGTAACACTGCTTGTCCCAAACCACAAACCGAGACCCATTAAAGTAACAGCATCAAGGTTGTCTCAGTTATTTATTCTTTTAACTTCGATGTTGCATTTGAAAAAATAACATTTACTCATCTTTAGAAGTCAAACATCAAGCACATCGTTACTTCGGGCAGTCAGGTCAAGACGTTAAAGTCAGCTCACAATCTCAGCACATCAACGGGTCTCTTATCATTAGTTCTTCCTCCCCATTATCATCAAGTGCTTGTTTATATGATCAGACCATAATACTGCAGGATCTTTATGATATAAACCAGCGTGTGACGAACAAAACTGAGTAGATTTGGATCTCAATACCCACATTATAGCTCAGCTCACGCCATTCTACACATTAAACTGGCAAATCTCAGCTACACTATTTAAACTATGTCAATCCCAACTTACCTGTTTCATGCCAGGCCTGACTTCATGGATTAGCCTTTTCTTTTGACTATAAATATAATGGACTGAACTCTTCAAATCAAAACAGACTGACTTCACATTATTATATTATTTTCTATTATTAGCCATAAATTTAGGTAATCAGTGATTCTAAATATAGGGTTTTTTTCTGTTTAAATTAGTAGGGCTGAAAAATCTCAAACCAATCAGCGCATGCTAAATATATATTATGTATTAATCTTCTCTGTACGTTTCCCCATCTTCTTAGACTAAAAGCTCACATAGAAATTGTAAATACCCATTCTTTTTCACTTAGCAAATATAAATCGCTAAGTGATCAATTCTGGCTCAGCAGAAGAAAAACAAGTATAGACACGAGTCCCGCTAGGAGGCGGGAAATCCAGCTCAGTATGTGCAGGCAGCGGGAGGTCAGCTCGACTGAAAAATTCACACATGGAAAAGACACATCAAACAGTAAGTGAAACAAGAACAAAAGCCTTCTTCAGTCAAATTTCTTATATAGAACTGATTTGAATTGTTAATATGGTATGAGGAAAGCAAAATTGTTCTTTCATTGTGTGATGTACTTTCAGGGCTTACACTGCATATTTAAATCTAAGCGGGTAGGCGGGCTGCCTCTGGCTTTTTGTGGCCTCCTGATGAGCTGAAAAAAATAATAACTGAGAACTGAGTCTGACACATCCTGGAGACACGCATAGTTAAAGTACAAGTGTATCAGACAACAAAAACTTTTCACAGAAAGCAGGGGAAGATTAATACGTTTCCACTATTAGTATGCTGCTAATGTAGATTCTGTATTTTCTGCAACAGCTTGACAGCAAAAATATTCTAGCAGAGACAAAAAATGTCTATTTTATAGATACCATCAAGAAAAGCAACAACACTGAATAACAAATCATGTCTCTTTACATTTATGTGATGTGATCAAAAAGTTCTGAGAACAGGTACGTAAAAATCCTTACATTATTTCAATTTAGACAATCTCCAGCTCAAGGTCATCTTCTCTGCCATCACCAGATGGTTTTCACCACGACTGCTATTTTTAGATCATTCTCAGGAAGTGGTGCTCTGACCACTTATACTGTGTGCTGTACATTTTCACCAAAGACCTAAAACCTGCATTGAGAGGCAACATCAACTTCTGTTTAAACCTTACCTAAATTTCACATGACTATTGTTTGTGATGAGATCTGGGTCTCCAGCTACGAGCAGTTTTCCATTGAAGAGTCCACAGTTTACAAGCCCAGAGGTAGCGTGTCATATGTGAAATGTTCTGGATTTTTCTCAACATTTTTCAGTTTACGCACAGAAAATTAATTCCTCGGGGTGAGAGTGTCAACAGGGAGTGCTACAGTAACATCCTGAGGCATCCGAGGGAGCGTTTATAGGAAACCGTCCTAATTGTGACACATGCCAGTGTAGCATCTGGCGCCTGCTCAGAGCACTTTGAAAACGGAGGAGTTTTTTCGTGACATAAACAATCTTTGCTCAAGTCCTCAACCACTCACCAGATTTCCCTTCATGGATCTTTGTCCATTTTCTAAAAATAACAGTCAGGCTAGTGGTTTGCCATTTCGACACACTGGAGGAGATCCATTGGGGGTTGGAGCCTATCCCAGCTGTCATCGCGTGACAGACAGGGTACACTGCACAGGCTGCACGGAAACAGACAACCATTCATATTCATACTTATAGCCAGTTTAGAATTTCTAATTACCTAACCCACACATGTCTTTGGACAGTGGGAAGAGGCCGGAATACCTGGAGAACCCATGCAAGCTTTGAAAACTCCTCACAGAAAGACTCTTTCTGGCTGGTGGCTAAACACAGCAGTCACTAAAAACTGTCCATGTGTGCAAGAGAAGATGTCTTTTGATGTGAGAATTACCAAACACAAATATGGTAAGACAGTTCTCAGAACCTTTTGGTCAAAACTTGTAGGATGACTACAAAAAAAACAAAAACCATAGCCTGTTTTTGAAGAACCAGAACGTCAGTGACGTAGTAGCTCAACATGCTTACAATCCATCACAGTTCACAGGTCATTGTTCAGAAATTGACGCATGTGACCACGACCACAACCTTGGGTACAGTTTTGGTGAATACGTACAAGACGATTTGTGGAAGTCTCACTAAAATCTGACGCTTAGTAAGAGAAAAAGTGATCCTTGCAAAAATGGTAAAGTATCCTTAAAGACAAATATGTCTATTGCCATGCAGTACTGTAAGAGGACTAATTTGTGCGTGAATGGTCAGATGGGCATGGATGCCTCGTTAACGCATGAGGTCAACAATCCTTTTGGTCATATGAGCTAAAAATTAATGTGTTTTAAGAACTTCAAGTACAAGAAGGGTTTTGTTTTCACTAAATTTCTCATCTGAGAGAAGCTTGTTGGCCTTTGATGAGGCACAATAATCCATCTACTGGGCAGTGTATATTACCAGTGGTTTAGCTGGCCATTGGTAAACTTTTACTATTCCATATTAAAAACTGTGGGAGGTTCTGCACCCAGAGTGTATGCTTTTTTATTTACTATCATGATTATTATTGAAAACAGTCTTAGGCTTCTTTCCTAACTGACTTCATAACAGAAGTACATGTAGTTGCTCAGTCAGTTTCACTAAGGTTTGCTGGTTCAGTGTCTGGCACTGACAGATTGGCTGTCATCTAGAAGATGGTTGGTATTACATCAACACATACATAACGAACTCCCATATCTACTCTGGGATTACTGCACTCTGGCTGACCTCAATCGGGAACACTTCTGAAAAAAACACACAGGCTGCTGATATATGTGTAACTGTAGGAACTAAACTTCAAGGCCTGTGCACACTGACAGTGAAGATTTCTTCTGGTGTTTGATGTCAAAATGTAGAAAACAATGCAGACTAAAAGCTGTAGAATAACAAAATCTGGACTGTGAAGTACAGGCAACAACATCCAAACATGCATAGACATTTCATATCTGCAGGACTGCTCCATGTGATCTATTTGCAAATGATCCAAACAATCTGCCGGGTTGTGTAACAGCAAAACTATTTTTCTATTTTAGCCTTTTGCAAGCACAAAATTGTGCTTTGTTAGGATCTGACAGTGTGCAAATTAACACATATAAAATACTAGGTCTCTAGACACTCAGTCATCACAGGAGGGAAATATCATCTGATGCATGCAGAGTTTCAGATAAAACTGCCAGAAACTGCTATCAGGGAACACAGTGGCTTACGTTATCAAATGACATCGAGAAACTGGGAAGAGTGCCGATTGAATAAAAATCTGGCGGATTTTTGATTGACAGCAGACTCAGACAACAAGCTGATAATGGCCTCTCAGATGTGTAACAGCAAGCTAACTGCAGCAGACATCGATGCACAGCTGAGTGTGAGTCACAATATGAAAGTGCGAAAGTACTTCAAGCAGACAAGACTCTGCAAAGTGTGGCTGATAGGTCAGGTAAGACTTTAATTAAGTTATCAAAGAGGGGGTATGAGGTTTGCTGAGCTTTAGAGGCTTAGAAACAAAAAAATGAACTCCTGCAGAATGAAAGAGGTCCACAGGTTCATCTTTTTTCCAACAAAATAAATGTCTGAACCACATCTGATTGCACATTATTAGAATACCTGTTTTTGTGTGCGACATTTGAGTTACCAGTTCAGTTTTCGCTGTAACAGAGACGTTAGCAATGAAACCAAACCGCTTTAAAATTGGTTTAGTAAATTCAGCAAGTTATAAGTATTTAAACCTCCTGCTTCTATGAACATATATTAGAAGATGTGGCTGTCCCACATTCAACCACAACTTAATATGGTTTCCAGCGAAGAGTAAACACAATGAATCAGTCTGTGTAGTTGGCAGACTGCACTGCTCATTAAGGTAAAGCTGAGCAGGATTTATGCTATTCACAAATAAACAGTGGTAAACTGACAAACGTTTGCACAATAACAAGTCCATGTTAGGGCCACATACTTACCCAGCCTTCTACAGCTCATTAGTTTATTTCAATTTTCTTTTTCTCAGTGGTTTTAAGGCATATTTGTGACACCACATGCTCAGAAATACATTGAATGAAAATGTATAACAGACACTTACCCACCTTTGCTTTAAAGTTTCTTACCTTGTGCTTGTGTTAGCCTTAGAGAGCAGGTACAACAGAGTAAAGTCCAAAGAATCAGAACTCTCCTAAATACAAAGACAAAAGGAAACATGTCAGATGTTAGAGGTTTGTGTAATTTTTGTGTTTTACAATTAACTCAGCTTTCAGGTGCACTTCAATCACATTTCATAAAAAAACGTATAAATTCCTTAAAAACGTCATCTGAGCCCTTAATGTATCTCTTTCACATTCTTGCTTAGTTCAATTTAATGCAAAATGTTATGTGAAATAATTTGCAGGATACATTACCAGTTTAAGTAAGCAAAGTGACATACTAAGTTAGCTGGAGAGCCATCTGGCACAGTCATGTTAGGTGCTGCTGCAGCATCAGCAGCAGCAGCCCTTGCTTTTTCAAACAGTCTAACATCTGCTTCAAGAGAGCAAGCTCTGGCTTATCTTGCTGCCTGACCAGATAAGCTACTGCCCAGCAGAGGCAGGTAAGTGCTCCCATAAGGCCGCCTCTGACAATCTTTAAAAAAGATGCACCACATCACCTTAAAACCTACAATGCCAAGCGAAAGATAGACAAATGCTTTGGGGAAAAAAAGTGTTTCACATGTCAGTGTTTTATCGCTAACATCTGACTTTTATCTGAGGCAAACTGCAGCCTAGCCGAGCACTTTTGGACTGTGGGTTTTAAAAGGGGTTTCATCTAAACCCAGCAGTGAGAAAAAGCTGCTTTTCTCAGCCTACACAGGGACGTGTAATCATTCAACTAGATTTAGATCAATTCTGTTTTCACAGGCCAACAGTGCCACTTAATATCCAACATCAAGCAGCACACAGCAAATTTTACACCATTGATTTTTCTGTGACATTTATATGTCAAGACAAGTGATAAAAGAGATGCTGATTACTCATATGGAGCTGCTCTAAAGGTGCTGAATTATCTCAAATGGGTGTGAATTTCAGCTGTCTCTATGATAATATCAGGTTTTCACGCGTCACATCATTTGGGCTTTAAATGCAGCAGACGAATCTGGGTGAATGTGGTACAAGTGCTGCTTGAAGTGGCACACACTTAGTGACAAGTGCTATAATTAAAGCATTTTCAGGAATTCTTACATTTGCGGTTCTTCTCCAAAGAGCCACAAAACCACTGGTCAGCCACTGGCACAATGAATGCTGGTTTGAGCCTCAGAAAGTTTTAGTCCTTCCACCTTCACTGTAATCTTGCTAAACTGACAGCAGCAGCAGAAACTGTATGTGCCACTTGTGACCAAGCCTCCTGTATGTCCTGCAGATTTTATGTGATGCAACATCTGGACTTTTATAGGACATCTCCTCCCATTGTGTCAGCCAGGCCAACCAGCTGAGTAAGATGCACAGCAGGGAGGAGAGAAAAGGAGGAGGAGGAAGAGGAGGAGTGTCTCCTCCTCTCATACATTTCCCTTAAATTAGTCCCAGATCGTTTGGCAGCTCATTCAGATACAAGCTGCAAAGGCAGAACTTGTAGAACAGCACAGCAGACTACACTGGCTTTCACTGAACTGATGTTAAGAGCAGAGAAAATAGTTTCCACATGCTTATCTCTGCAAGCCATTAATTACACCACCTGTTCTGCACGATTTCTCAAACAAATACCTCTAAAAGCTCAAGTCATTTGTCTTAGTAACCCAAGAAATGCTGTCACAAGTTTTTTCAAACAACCACTGTAAAACATACTGCTTGTATCAGTGCTGCTAGACATCAACATCTTTCTCGAAAGGACATGGATTCGGGGGAACCCGAAAAAAACAAAAAGAAATCCCTCTTTAATTCAGAAAAGTGAGAAAGAAAAGTGCTCATTTATGCACTTCTGAATATGTCGACTCACCCCCCGACTCCAGTGGTTTTCAGTTTGGAGTACGGGGCATTATCCGGCTCCATAGCGGTTACTTCATTCTTTCTTGGGAGTTTTTTCTACAGTCCAGAGGAGGCAGATAAAGTTTTTCCATCCCAGGTGTTCCTTGAAGAGTCGCGCGTAGAGTAAAAAAGTGCAAGACAGCAAAAATAAAACAGTGAAACGATGCGGGATTAACCAGCAGTGAAAAAGCTTCTTTTTGCCATTGTCTTGCCTCTAATTCTTTGAGTCTCCTTCCAGAAGATAACAGCAATGTGATTTTTTTAAGGAAAAGAAAAGACGCTCCACAGAGCTTCACCTGTGCGCTTCCGATATTTCTTTCCGTCTTTCCGTTAGAGTCTCGTCCAGCTTTCCCGGGGAATCAATGCAGGACAAGATGTAGAAGCCCAGCGGTGTGTGTATATGTGTGTCGACTTCCCAAAATGAAAGTTTATTGTGGACTGAGGGAAATCTTGAGAAGCGGGAGAGGGGGGACAACACCTCCCTCTGTCGCCCTCAGCTGACATCCAAGGGAAGCAAATCTGGAGCTACACGCGGTTTTCAGGCGCTCCTTCAGCAAAAGGTGTGTCATTTCAGAAAGCAGCAGCCTGTCAGTGTGCACGTGTGTCTGTGTACTGCCGATCAAATCACTGAAAATCGTGTAGTTTTCGGGATGTGCTAGAAACAATCACATCTGCAGCATCTGCTGGGCCACAGCAACCATTTTAGAAACAGATGGTCAGCCCTCTGTAGAAATATGGTGACCAGACATAAAAACAAAAGCTCTAAAACAGATCCTGCTTGTTAGTTTTGGCTTTGATCAGTTAAGGATAATTGATGATTGAGATGTTTCCACTTATGACGTGGATAATGGTGCTCACTGTCATATCTTGCTGGAGTTAAAGGAGCGTTGTAAATGTTAATAATAAAGGTTAATTCATTCTGATCTAAGCACTGTTTTACTTAGCGAAAAGATTCTGTGGGTTTATTATCAGAAAGATTTGATTAGTAAAGGGTTTTTTAGCACCTGGAAGCTCCAGTTATACTCACCATGCTCCTACAACATCAGTTTGCCACAAATCTGCTAAGAGTACAGGGATATAAAGCAACTAACAACCTGGAGTATTTTTGTTTAGAAATCTAACTAATCACATAGCATCCACAACAAGTCAGCTGCATGCTAAAGGTGGTGGATGTGCATTCACCCCTCCAGAACTTGATCTACTTCTAAACTGTTTTTGCAGTTTTGGCATAGCGACCTCACCGCTTTACTACTTCATGGCAACTGTGGGGCTGAGAAATGAAGAACAAGTAGAAGTTCAACTACTGCACTTCCTCTTGTGGTTAAGGTTGGCTCAGCAATCTCCACAGATTCTCATGTTAAAATGTCCAACTTTATAGCAGAATTGTCTCTGTAGGTAGTTTCTACCAGATGTGCAGGATGTGGCCATGTTATAAGTGTGCCAACACAGGCACACAGGTTTTGATCTCACAAATGACAATGCTTGCTATCAGTGAATTTCAGTTTTTTATTAGTCTGTTACTGTTAGCCTACTAAATAGCAAACATCTGTGCAACTTACTAGTCGTGCTTTCAAGCATTTAGTGATAACCCAGAACTCTACCATGTTGGCTAAACCCTATTTAGCCAACATGGTAGAGTTCTGGGTTAGTCAGTCTTTGCTTCAAAAATGCCAACATGACAACAGGTCCTCCAGCTACTTTCTAGTTATTAATTTGCCAAATTCCAGCAAAAGTAACACCGATGAACTGCAAAAACTACTAAAACTGCTCTGCACCTTTCTGTGTGTGCGTTCTCAGTTGTTCTGCACTTCTGCTGATATTGAAAGTATACCTCTGTTCATTTATGTCAGCAAATAATATTATTGGCCAAACCTGCATGTCACAAAAACCTGAAACTGTTGCAATTTACACATTTTTAGAGTCAGAAACCCCCAGGAATTTGAATTAGGGTTTTTTCCATCTACATAATCAGTTGAGGTGAAGCAAAACCACATGAAAGTACTTTTGTGGACTCACCCCCAATCCACTTGCGCTCTACGAAAATATTTAACTTCTTGTGAAACGTGTGACTCAACTTTTTCAGAGTAATCTGTCTGACATTTGAAAATTTGCAGTGTAAACACTCCTGCTGTTTGTGCTTCGCAACTACTCTGTCTGTGTCAAGTTCCATCAAACTCCAACCGAACCCCAGCAAAAGCGAGGAACACATTTCCGCTTTGACAAATGAACAATTAATTTAATCAAGTGAAATTTAAACCATTAAACCAGCTTTTTGTGACAGCCCCCTTTAACCCCCTGCCTCTTCACTGTTTACTTCCGTTCTCACCATTATAACAGGGTTGCAGGGCTGCACTGATTCCAATTTGTGCATATATGTGTGTATGTGCATGTGTACTGTCGTGTGCTGCGAAATTCCTCTGCCAAATAAAGTCCTCATTGACCCGCCTTCAACAAACACGCTATGACAGTGTCCAGGGGAGACCCAACAGAGCACCAATTCAGCCGTCTGCAACTGGATCTCTTCTCCTCGCACAGAGTCCCCACACAGTTCGTCCTCTCATGACCAGGAAGGAAGGGAGCTCACCACCTTGAAAGAGCACTTCCCATGTACCTGTCTCAGCATCGCCGGATGTGAGCTTTTGTTACCACACGTTTTAGTTTACAGACAAGGAGAGCTATGTCCTGTGGAAGAGCCTAGGGGAAGATCTTCAATCTGGAGTGTAAAGTTTCATGGGGTTTGTAATGATTATTGCAGCAGCCTATGCAAGTGATTCTCAAATTGTTGCCCAGGAACTGCCAAGGGGTTCTTAGATGCATGCCTGTTCATCTTCTTGCCAAGAGTTAAATGAGAAGAAGAAGAAGAAGCAGATGGTTACTTTTTAGCTCAGCTTAGCATTAAAATATAAACCAGGTAACATGTCTATTTAAGTGCAACAGATCTGCCAGTTTGCTGTTTTTGCAATTCAGCTTTTGTGTAAGAGAATAAAGCGTTTTACAGAACGAGCTTCAGAGCTTTATTTTATCTTTAGACAAACTGTATATGAAAGATGGACGTAATTTATAGGTCTTTTTTCTCACTTCGACTGTCTCAGTGCTTTTTATACAGGCATCATTTAGAGCTCGCTTCACAGCCCTGCTGCCCGGATTTTAACTGGCACCAAGAAGTATGAGCACATTACTGCAGTACTGGCAAACTGACACTGGCTGCCTGTTAAGTTCCATATTGATTTCAAAATTTTGGTAATCACTGTTAAAACATTAAATGACTTTGCTCATGAAAAACAATTCCATCCATCCATCCATTCGTGTTCTTCAGTAATAGCTTTCCTATGTAACACAGGCAGTAAAATGTTATGTGTCGTAGATATTTGAAGTCTTTCCAGATATGGTTCCTTTGGGCACATAAAGGTTTGTGGTCTGATGCATGTTGGTGGTCCTTGACATGAAGAAGTTTGAGAGCTCTTTTCAGTTTGGCCTCTGGGATTTAAATTTCTGCTTTTCTACCTGACAGCAGTTTCAGAAGAGTCGTCTTCCAATCCAAGCAAATACTTTCCTGCATACTCGCAGTTCAGGCCAAAAGCTTGTTTTAGTGGAAAGCATGAATTAGCTTTGATGGAAAAGCTGCAAGATTTTCTATGAGTATTTTAATAGTATATTCTCTTCTTCACAGGACCCAAGTGAGAAGTTCTGTGTGTGTGTGGAAAATTGGTGGATTTTCCTGCAGACAGTGTCGTTGTAACTAGCATTGCAATTAGCATAGAAGGCAAATTTGTTCAACTGAGTGCTAATTAGTTATAAGCAACAGTTCAGTTTGCACAGTTTAAGATTTATGGTGATATATTCAATTCAATTTGGATTCAATTTGAGTAAAAACATAAACGGGATATTTTTGGATATTCTGTTCTATTTTTATAACAAACCTTAAAATATGAGCTTAACACATGGCACATCTTTTCATGTCATGCTCTAGAGATGGAAACTCTTGTCTGATAAACACAGACTCTTTTGTTTTACTCTCATGTCTTGGGGAAATGGGGCCAGCTGAATGCAGCAGACTCTGCTCAGGCACAGCTGGATCCAATAAGAGCATGCCCTGGTGTTCTGTTTACCCATTCCATATATTACAACAGGAAATTTGGGGAGGAAAAGAGTGATATAATAGTATCAAATACTACTATATTCATTTCATTTCCCTACTAACAATGCTGCTTCAACTACAAAAAGAATGATAACATCTGAAAGCACACTGTTTTGATGTTCAGCCCAGAAATACTTTGTACTTTGTTCTACTATAACAATAGTATATTATGTTAGTTCTAGGCTATACTCTGTTGTCTGTGCGCGTGTAAAGACTACTGCACACCAAATCTACCTAGCTGTACCTGAACCTAAACTTTACAGTTTAGTCTCACAGCTCTTGCCTTAAATATTCCTACAGAAGGCAGCTGTGGGAATATTAACTTTACAGACTGGTAAAGTTAAGAACTAGCTTTCAACAGTGTGGATCATTTTGTAGTGACTTTTTTTTCTCAGGCATTTGTGGAAACAAAGTGAGACAGAATATTGGACTGAAATTTGTCAATGGTGACAGAAAAGGGAAAATAAAGTTAATAATATTGCTCCACTGAGTTGTTTCAGTTTGTTAATATTTAACATTTTCAAGTATATTGGCAGTTTTCTCAGTTTTCCTTTTAATGTTATTGTGCTACGTCACACAAACAGTTATTGAATGCAGGTTTTTAAAAAAATACACATTATTGCGGCATGCATACATACATATAACCTTTTTTCCCCCTCTACACTCCGGCATAATACAATGCACCAGTCATCTGGTTCATCCTGATATGCTGCACCAGTTCATGTATCGGCCATCTTTGCTACTTTTTTAGAATATATTATAAGTGAGTGCACTGAACGCAATAATGCAGTGATAGGGTAACTCAAGATTTTAACCCTCTTTAACAGTGTAATAATAATAATTTGAAGTTGTGCTAGAACACAAAGACTGAATCTGTCTGAAGGCCACATTAGATGTGGTAATTATTGCCAATTCCTTACCCCGTGGAGCTGCAGAAAGACAGACGCTGCTGCCAAGTCAGAGGCATTGTTGTGGTGACATTTGAGTGGGGGATCAAACCGCTGATGAATAATCCATATTGAAAAGCTGCTCTTTCTGCCAAATGTCAAACAGCAGCAGGAGCAATTGTTCAAGGAGCGGACTCTAAAACTCTTCATTCAGCATCCTCATAATACTGTGTCACACAGTGTACTAGTAAAGGTGGCGATGCAGCGTGTGCAAAACAAACAGTGGTTTAATAACTGAGGTTTCAAAGGATTTCCTCACTCACTAGATTGCTCATTTTCTAAACCAGTCCTGTCATAATATGCCACACACTACGTTTGACTGTCAGTAGAAGTACTAACAGTTTACTTTCCTGCAGCTTTGTATTCATCGTCATCACAGCTTCACAGCTCGTCTGTGAATTGCTCTTCCGTCATGGATTGCACCCTGTGATGATCTCTGATCTCTGCAGCTCTACAGAACATGTCACAAGTCCAGAAACCCTCATTTTTATCTTGTGCTTTGAATGTGCAGCAAGAATGAGCCAACATCAGCTTCCTGCTCCCCTTCTGTTTACTGCAACAGATGAAAAGAGAGCAGAGTATTCTGTAAAGACGAGGGCTTAGCTGATTTGTTTTGCATTGTCATGAATTGGCAAACTGACTCTTTATAATTAGCCTGCCGCAAAGCCAAGCAATGTTTCAGGGCTTGCAGCCTGTCTCCAGTCCCCATAAAGAAATATTTGAAATTAACAAAAAGCAGCTTCCATCTGGTAGAGATTCACAACTTGGACTGTGTAGCTGAAACAAATTGTTGTATCCCTGTGGTCAGCATAGATCTGGCATATAGAACAGATGCTCAACCACCCCCAGGCTTCCATAAAAACACACAACACCAACATACACCTCTGCGCATCCATTCCCTCATGTCATACAGTGACTCACACTGTTATGGTGGAATAGATGCAGGTGGATTCAGTCTCCCCCAGCATGCTTTAGTGCTGGAAATAATACAATATGGTATTTTAGCTTTTTAAAAGATTGAAAAATACATGAAGAATCACATCGAAATGGGGCAGGTGCAGGACCTAACACAAACAGGCAACAAAAGAAGAACATCAGTGTCTTGCACAGTGCTGGGTTCTGGTTTTCCATATATACTGCATGACAAAGAATGTAAAGATCTGAGCTGCCCTATTCTTCACAGTAATTCACACTGCAGATATGGAATAGTTTGGAATGTGATTTTTGCCTTCTCCTTGCATAAGTTGCTTTCTCTGCCAACTGCTAACAAGTACACAAGCTCAGCCTGTTGATTAAAGATTAGGAGGTTTCCCTCTTCTTTTTCATATCCTGGATTTTCATTCATTCAAATCTTAACACTTTTCTGTGACCAGTGCAAGAATTAACTTGAAGTTTGAATCCACCTGTGCGTATCCGTGGGGCAAAATTACAAAGACATCAAAAGTTAATGGCTCTGGAAACAGACACTGACCATTTATACACTGTAAGTGGAAATAAATTGCATCACCCTGCCCTAAAGAATGTCTGAATCACTGAACTTCCCATGAGGATAGGTAACTATTGTTCACTTCATTTGTTTTGTTTTTGCCCCAAGTCAGAGACAAGAAACTCGATTCTGAAGACTTTCCATTATCCAATTCCCCACAGCACAGTCTCGCTTATTTGAAACCTTACTCCTGTGTAACAGTGTATCAGCAGCACCTACGTATGCTACTTTCAGCTGTGTAAGAGCGATTCTTTGTTTTTCAAGGATTTAGGTAGTTCATCCATTAGCAGTATCTGCAAATGTGACGAATGATGTGTTTGATTTGATTATACCTTGACTTTAAAACAACAGTGGACATCACAGCACTTTCAAGACCTTATGTGACTGTACAGCAGCAAGTGATACTGCTCAGTAATCTACAAAGGCCTGAAAGGGGGAACTGTTTCTTTAGCCAACCTGTAAATTCCTAACAGATTGAGCTTCTGGTTGAAGGCCTTGTTTTTGGAAAAGCAGCTGAAAGAAGCTTGTAACACTGCAGGATTTCTTTCAGGCTAAATACATTAGCAGATGGACAATGGGGTCAGTGATCCGAGGTTTACTTGTAACAGAGAAGCACAAAGTCCTTATCGAAGGAGTCTGTGAATTACAGTGTGACTCGTGTTTGCCAGCTTATGCTTAGCCAAGCGTTATGGTGTACCACTTTGTTCTGTATTGAATCTACTGCAAACGTGGCTGTTAATATCTTAGAATATCAGCAGTCAAAGCTAAAAAAGAAACACGGGCTTATTTTAGTTGTGATAACATCCCTCTGCAGGACTAAGAATTGACCTGACAAATCATGACACCCCAATTTAGACATCTTTATTCTAAATGTACAAACACCACAAACAGAAGCTTATTCAGTGTGGTACGGCGACGCCGGATAACGTCTGCAGATGTAATCTTCAGGAACACCAGTCTCATTTATCTGTCATCCGCTTGGGGATTCGAGGAGCGCCTTTATCGGGGTTCCGCAGAAAGGAATTCGCAGAGACTGCAGATGAAATATGGACGGGTTATTTTCAACAGAATCACTACTGGCAGCCTTGAGAGGAGGAGATAATTACCACTTTGACAAGCTTTGATCACAGGTACAGTTATGCTCAGAATGTCTATGTTGATAGAACAATGAGATGACGGCCCAGATGAGTGTGGCCTAGTTTTGCTTCTTAGATTATGAATAGAAGTACTGTCTAGCGCATGAAGATGCAAGAACTAACAAAATAGGGGTAGTTGATGTGGCATAGTTGACTGTCCATAACTCTTTTGATTTGTAGAAGTGGAGAAGAGCTACTGCAATGCTCTGGGGGAAAATGTTGTGGGTAAGTCATCCACTTGTAAATACTGTGGGTGGAATGAATCACTGTGGTTTCTTTTTTGTCAGAAGGCAGCAAATTATTCAATAGAATGACAGATGGATCAACGAGCCTGGAGTCTTGCTGGAGTCGATTTTAGCGAAGTAGGTGTGGAGTCACGAGGGGTAACACTGGTGGGAAGTAGGAAAAAAAAAATCAAGATGAAGATGTAACCTTGGCATACAGAAATAAGGTTCAGTTCATTGATATCTCTTTGAAAATGCATCCAGACCAAAGTAAACATGCCTCCCACACTACCTGCCAGAACTAAACTGAGATGCAGTGTTTCTTAGCAGGGCCACCCAGGTATAGGAAGGAAGAGCTCTTTATGTTTGTGTGTGTTTGATGGTCAAACAAGTCAAATGAGTCAGGTTTTGCCTCTCTGACCTCCGGAATGTAAACAACAAACCTTATGAGTTTTCAAGTCAGTGTTTTGTTTATGTTACATAGTTTTTCAGGGTTTGCGAATGTATTCTTCCACCCCTGCAGGACTCATTTATATTTTACCTCCTCTTGTATCCTGCTCATTAGTCCTGCACTGATGTTGTTCTCCTGGAGGCTCAGATGCCTCAGTGGAAACTGTGTCCTGCAAAGCAAAGCCCCCATGATGTCATTTCCTCCCACATCGCTGATGCAGTTCTTGTCTAAATCCACCTGCTGCAAACTCATGTTCTCTTTCAGCATGTCAGCCAGCAGCCTGACCCCGGGGTCACCCAAGTTATTTTCGTCTAGGATGATCTGAGTCAGTGAGCTGTTTCCTTTTAAGCTGTCAAAAAGTTCCTTCCAAGCTGCCAGATCGGCACCGCTGGTCTGTGCTAGCCCTAAATACTGAAGATAGGAATGGGATCTCATATATGATGCTAACACTTTCACCCCATCACTGCTCAAACCATTTCCTCCAATATCCAGCTCTAAAAGTGTAAAAAGCCTGAAAGAGCTCCATCCAGAGGGCAGCTGAGGTAGCATATTGTGTTCTGATGGGAAAAGCATAGCCTGTTGGATAGCAGCAGCTGCTCTTGCTGTTTGTTCCTGCAGCTCAGCTATTCCGTTCAACAGGGTCAGCACTCCATGGTCACGCAGTTTGTTCCCAAACAAGCTGTAGAGAGAGAAAATAGAGGTTACTGTGGAGATTTATTTTTGAGCCTCCATGAACCGCTCACTTGAAAATGTAGCTGTGTGCACCCTGATACTAAGTTTTCTCTCATGTGACATCTAAGTTCAGGCAGAAAGCCTTTTTTTTTTTTTTTTTTTTTTACACCGGATGACACAGGATGACACAAATGGTGGATTTTGTGTGTGTGTGTGTGTATTTCTGTTTTGCAGTAAAATGGAATCTGCAGAAAACTGCAGAATGTCCTGATAATTTGTTACACCTTTTCCTGTTGAGGGGTTGATGTATTTGGTATGTTAAATGCAGATTTAAGGTTTTTGAATAACTGAAGAACTGAACTGGTGCATTTGGGAATAATGCTGAAATATATTCATGTGTTTTCACAGGTAAATTATTTTTAAGCCCTTACAGGAATATCTTAGCCTCTATTCCCCTTTAAGAGATGAAGATACACTTTTCATTGGCTGTATTAGAAATAGTCTGCCAGCTGAAAATCTCATCTCATTTGTTTAATCTGTAAAAAGTGAAGTCTCAGAATAATTACGCAGAGTCACAAGCTTGACTGTCGCCAACAAAGGCCTTCTAGAAATAGAGGGGCCAGTCTTTCTCACCACTCTGCCGCTGTCTCGATAATTTGCCTTCACTTACCGCTTGTTTGTGGGTCTCTATGCTTTAAGTTTTGGCTTCAGTAAATAAAAACAATCAAAAATCAGGATACTGACTTGATGATTAAAAAATATCCAATATTTCTTTGCCTTTAAAAACTCTTGGGTCACCTTTGCAGTATGTTTTATTGTTTGCACTGTGAAGCATCAGACCTTCAGCTGTGCAGCAACTGTGTTCTTTACTTGGTTTTAAGTAGTGAAGTTGTTTTTCTAACCAAGGGAAGAATGCTTCCATCATTCCCTTTGGTTGTCTTCTGTGGTTTAAAACATATTTTGGTCTTGCTGTTATCGACAGTGTTTTCCTGTAAGAATGGGCGAGATTTCTGAATTGTTTTTGCTATCATAGCCTAAAGCTGGGCTCTCTCACTTGCAAGGACATCTCTTTAGACCTCGTGTGGAGAATTCCACTGGAAAGTACCAAATACAACTTCATCATCTCCAGACTTTTATCTGCCTAATGCATCACAATAATAATAAGGAAACCAATTCAATATAAGCTGCTGAAAATGGGGGACTGTGTATAAAAATGGCTGAAATTCCCACACAGTTAATGTGATACTTATATATCCATTACTTTGGTTGCTGTGTTTCTTGGATTTGCTGCATTTTTATACTATCTCTTCAGTTCCGTTCATATTCCTGTCTCTCTCTTTTTTTAAAAAAGTGATATTCAAATGCTTTTAGATGGGGGCATGTTTTCTGAATTCTAATGTTATTCTTTGTCAGATTTTGATAAGACACAACTCAGTGGAGCGTAGGACTTACTGCAGGCCTTTGACCTGGGGCTTCACTCTCAGAACGTCCAGCAGAATGTGAGCACCGTAGGGGCCAATGAGGTTGAGGTTGAGATTGAGTAGTGTGACTTCAGACAGACTGCTTTTTAGTGACCCCGCCAGGCTCAGCAGAAGGTCATCTGTGAGGTCCGTGTTCCTCAGAACCAGCTGCTCCACCTCATCAGACATGCTCAGCACTGTCATCATGGCATGAAGCTACATTTACAAACCAGGAGAAAGTCACAGAAAACTGTAAGTCCTTCTAAAACGACAGTGCGGGAAATGAAACTGTTATAATGCAGTGTCGCTATACTGTTATCCATAAGAACAGTTTCTTACTGTGAAACTAGAGCACTGTGCTGTGTGGAATATATATTTTATATCTGTGAATTCTTCTTTTCTGTAATCTTGTTGTAGAGTGGTGCAGAATGCGAGAGCACAGAATTGCAAAGATATGATACAGACAAAAACATATTACATTTAACTTCTAAGTTAGCTCAATTACAAGAGAAGCAGCTGTTATAAAAATACAGAAATCACATTTGCACAAGTGCAGATTATTATTTTGTCCTTCATACAGAAATGCATTTTGCATCTGAGCCCTGAGAGGAATATTAACATTAAGCATTTACTGTTTGTAAATGTGCGCAACAGCACACAATGTGAGATGTGTTGTCGGGTGGGAAAGAGATGTGGGGGAGACAGGTGCTGGAGGTTTTCTAAACACAGACAAGATGAGAGTCCGGAGACATATGGTCTGGCTGTCCGGCCACGTCTACTTTGCCATTTTGCTAGACCTTGAGGAATTTTTCAGGAACTGTTGGAAGCTTTTTCATCATGATAGGTATGACCGAGTGAAATGCCTGCCTGCCCCAGATAAAACTCAGCGACCATTTGAACAACTCGTCTTTGTATTCAAAGCCCAAATAATAGAATAAATCCTCTGAATTCATCCAAATGAAATAAAATCAACATTTTATCTTCCAAATCAGTGTTACATGCCTAAGACATATTGCCACCTTTCTGTTATCAGGGTAGATTTTACATGTTGGACAAGTTCCTCAGGGGGGACGTTTGTGCTTAAAAGCTAAAAATATGAAGCAGTAATTAAAAGAGAAAATGGTGGCACTCAATAAAAGCCTGTGTTTCTCTCTGTGTAAACACTACATTATTTAGTGAATAGCTGGAACATGGTAATATAGTCAGAGTGTGGAAAAACATGAACAACCTTAAAGCTAGTTGAGAAGTGGGACAATGGAACGTGCATTACTTTAATGGGCAAATTGTTTTTTAATGTTGACATTTCATTATATTATTTGGCAGATACAATTCCTGCTCTGACAAAAACACAGAATGGAAGAATCTGCTTGAATCGAGGCTTTTGGCAGTGATTTAATGCCAGGAAAGCTTCTGGCAAAAACACAGTTTCACCACAGTAATTTGTGTTATACACACACCTGTGCCTGCAGGTCTTGCTCTCTAACGGACTCTTCCGTGCCAGCGCTCTGATTAACCATGTGCTCTTCTTCCTCTGGCTTTCCATCATGCTGCAGAATGGTGTCACTTTCTGCACTGAGCTCCACATCTGAGCGTTGAGCTTTGGGGCCCGATGACAGCCTCTTCTGGAGCCGGCACCTCTCCAGGACTTGGCATACAGAAAGAAAATTAAACAACTCAGGTGCAATAAAACCAACTGTCCTGAAGCCAAGTGCATGCAGTGATATTGATATCCGCGGTTAATTTGAAAATGTAAATAATACAATCTAAAATTCAGTTTGTGCCTCTGTTTGAGCAATAGAGAAAGCAGATCAGCTAAAATTTATGCACACAGGCATGTGTGTATCTGCATAACCTCTCCCACACGTCATCCGTCTTCCTTTAAGCAGACATTTCTCAATGCATCACTTTCTTGCAAATTCAACCTTTTTCTGCTTAAGTGTATTATGTAAATCAGCTACAGCTCTCCAGGGGGATTCCACTTTGGTCCTACTGTGCTGCGGTTTCTTTACTCACTGTTTGCCTTGAACCAGTGATGTTTGCTTGGGCCTTGCTTCAACGCAGCACTCATTTCCACACATTCTTCATAGAAGTCCTTCAGCTTTTCCCCATCTCTGTTTTTCCCATTTGATCCAAGGCCCTTCTGTTTCTCTCTGTTCTGCTTCGTCAGTGCTTCCTCATCCTGCAATGAATCTTTAAAAAGAAACACTCTTTTTCTTTTCCGTTTTCTTTCTCTGCAAAGAATATTAAATGGAGATACCACAGGCAGAAGGCTTGAAGGTCATCTGTATCTCCCCTTGAAAGGCCAGAAGATTCTATTTTCCCCTATTTTTCCATCTTGTCTTACAGGAATCAAACCAGATAAAAATTAAAATTTGCATACCGGGAAATTTGCTTATCATCTTCGATGGCGGCTGCCCCGTATGCAGGATTGTGACAGGGCTGGTTGCTCTGTCCTGCTCTCGTCTGGCAGACAATGCCTTGTCTTCAAATTTTTCCATCACTGTTGACCTCGTTGAGCTCTTGCCGTCTTGTCTCTCTTCTCCTCTGTCATTTCCAGCTGTCTTGCCTTTGCTCTCCTTCTGATTAGTTTGACCCTTGCGTCGTTTCTTTTTGGAGGTCTCTTTAATTCCAGCTACAGGAAGGTCTTCGCTGTCTGTTGATCCTCTGCTGCCCTCCTTGGTGTGTTTTCTTGTCCTCCTCACTGATTTCTTCACAGGTTTTGCTGGGATAAATAGAGGGGATGATGGACATGACTCGATGACGCCTGCTTTGGAAACATTAGAGACAAAATGAGAAGGAAAAAATGCTTTGTGAGACATCTTGTCTTTAAAGTAGTTGATCAAAAGCAAGGACTGGGCCTGATATCAAAAAATGTTGATGAAAAGCTTTAGGAAGTAATGGAAAATTGAGACCCTCATTTCCAGGCTTAGTACCATTGCCAGTGCTCTGCTCGAGAGAAAGATTTAAGTTCTCCTTTGCGCCGTTGTTCAGCTGCTGGCTAGAGCTGTATTTGGTTCGGAGACTTGTGCATCTGAAAGGGATGGAAATGTGCTTTCATTATATTCTACCTACTGTACCAACATCACCCCCTGATCTTTTAAAATATGCTTCCTTTTTCCTCAGTGTCCACCCACAACACATTATATCTGCAAAACAATGGATTTACCCAACATGTTTTGACATTTGGTATTAAATTCTCATTTTTCTGCCAGTGCCATGCTGTCTGTCTCTCAGAGGATGTAATCTTACCTGTAGCAGGGTATCCCACCAGCCAGCCAAGTCAATCTGAAGCAGCTCTTCCTGCCCTGCTGGAAGCCAGGAGTGTAGCGGTACTCACAGCAGGAACTGATCCTGGTCACCATGATGCCATTGACATAAAAGGAAGCACTGAATGGGTAACCTCTATGTCTCTGAGACAAAAACTGGAACTGCTCTGAAAGATACAAGCAGCACAAATATTAAGATTGTAGATATTGTTTGATCTTTTTAGAAGGTAGTCTTGTTTGGCTTTTCTTGCTGCAGGTCATCACATTTGGTAATGGTTTCTTATGCATTTGTCTTGTGTTACAAACGGCTTGTGGTCCACAAAAACAGCGCCCAAGTGTTCTGCACTTCCTGCAGTCTCATGTGTCACACAAAACCCTCCTGCAACACACCGCTCACATATTCTCTCTCTTTCTCTCTCTCTCTCTCTCTTGCACACACACACACACACCAGGACACACACACACACACACACAGCATACACACACACACACACACACACTCACACACACACACACACACACACACACACACACACACGCACAAAACCCACAAAAAGACTTGGGGCCAAAACACTAGTCATAATTGATAGCATCACTGGTTGCATTTGGAGATTGAAATCACTTTTATGATTTTAATCAAATTTTACTTTATCTTTGCTTATTGTCTTCATGTGGTGATGTTTGGCAGTGCTTCTATCTTTAGTTAAACACTGTGTTCAATCTTTTGCTGCCTCAACTGGTTTAGTTTAAAAGTAGGCCTAAAAAGCACAGAGTTACAGCGCTAGTCTACCTCAAAATCACTCTGCAGATTCTTCTTCCTCTGGCCTGTAGCGTTATTTATTCTTCTAAATTGCTTTGGATTGAGTTGCCCAGTTTTTGGTGACATTGGCTGTAGAGATACAGTATCAGACTTCTGTTAAAAATCTTGGCTCCAGACAGAACTCACCTTGTGGTGCTCAAAGTGCCAAAAAATACATTTGAGAGGTTCACCAGCAATGTGTTGTTTCAGAAATTATGATTCAATAAAAACAAACACAAAAAACATTAACTTTGGTGTGAGCAGTTTCATTCAGGAACTCTTTTCTCTTTTTTTTCAACTATGTCCTCTAACCAAACCAAAGGAAGTAATGTGGCTAGCTAATGTTACAACGCAGACAAGAAGACACCAGAGTCAACAGAAGTTCTTAGAAGACACCATCAATGTTAATGTTGTTTGCTTTGTTGTGCACAAGCTTTTTGTCTGGGCTAGACCATAGGCTTCCCTCAGCTCAGTGGGATTGGCAGGTGTAGTTCAGTGGAAGGAAAATAGTTCTCTGCATGCTATATCTCCAAAACTGAGTGACTCACACTGAAACTATCTAGATGGATAAATGGAACCAAGGTCAGAAAGACAACATGTTTATTTGATTTTAGAATGAACCTCCACTTTGACAGCACTGGAAACATACCACATCCTGGTTGGTTTTTGCAACTCCCATTTGGGAATAGTAACATTAACTTAGAAAGAGACCCTTTTTAGGTGCAATCAAGAGATGCAATACTCAAAACAGGACGAAGATCCAAGTGCAATTTATGTTGCAGTTCCAGCCATTGATTGGTGTCTCAAAATATCTTTAAAAGAACAGATATGTCAGACAGTACAAAAAAGGCTATTTTTCATTTTATACTATCTATTTCATTTTATTCTGCTTAGTCAATTCAAAGACAGTGGGAGGTGGAGTCTATCCCACCAACAATAGAGCGAGAGGCAGGGTAAACCTTGAACAAGTTGCCATAATCACTATTTAAACTAACTTAAACCTTCTTGCTAAAAGGCAACAGTGCTACCCCGCTCCTGAAAAAAACATACTTTATTAAAATGAACTTAACTGGAAACAAAACATTATGTCAAAATGTTAGATATAACTAAATCTGTATGTAATGTCACTGCACTCTTGCCATCAAAATCACATATCACTGTGTATATATAGTGTAAAACCAATGCAATAATAGTCACGACATATCTCATTGACTTTGTGGGATCGACTGTTTGGATTGTGCTTCTGTGTATTGTCTGCTCCTTTGTTTTATTCCTACCAAGGATTTTGTAAACACATCACACATGCAGTCTGAAGCAGAAATCCATAACCTCTTTCTTGCCTGACATTGAGATTCCTTCCCTGGAGTGATGCTTGTACAGTGTATATCAACATGTACCGACTGCAAAGATGAAATAACTTGTCTTGTCTATTGACTTTTTTTTATGCGATGACAGTGCATCAGGTCACACATCAGCTTTTTATTGGTGTTCGGCTGAAATTCTGCCTCAGGGCAGTGTTCTCATCATTCTCATTAAAATCTTGCTTTGATGAGGAATTAAGCTTGTGGCAGTGGACACTTTAATGCCACTGATTTCTTTCTCTTACTTTGACCCCCTTAATGGCAGAAAACACCTTAAAATCTCCAAAAGGGAGTCAAATATAAAGAAATATAAAAAACGAATTTCTGAATCATTGTTGGCCATTCAAACGATACGGTTTCAGCTTTAGCAGTTCCTACCGCCTGGAGCTACGAGGCCTTTGAAGACACAAATATTCTCTCCTCCATTGACTTGCTGGAGTACTTTCAGTTCATCCTGAGTTGACCCAAGCCCCAAATTCCGATGTCTTTGTCCAAGGTAGGTCATTGTCACAGTAACATTGGATTTCTTTGCCTCTTTTTGTGTCTTAAGGCTGCTCTGATAAGAAGAGGGCAGAACGTGCACAGTGTAAGAAGAAGGGTTTAAAACATGTTTGAATTTGTTTTTGTTGCAAGCAAAATATCAGCCTACCTGTTTTGCAGTGTGACCTCCTGTTTTCTGAGAAGCCACTGAGGAGAAGGATCCTCTTCGTTTGTCATATAGGTAAGGGCACGACTGACTCAGACTGCCTCTGATTGAGTTCAGGCTTGAAGCCTTAGCTGTGATGGCTGGGAGATAAACATCACCTTTTCCAGGTCTGCTAGAATGGGCTCCAGGCTCAGTCAGCTACATGAGACGATCAGAATCAGAATACTTTATTAATCCCTAATGAAATGATTTGGTTACAGTTGCTCCAAGACAATAAGAACAGTAACAGACTGAACTAAATTAAATAATGCAATATATTACAAAGTTACAAATTATAAGAATACAAGATACATGCAACATTTCAAAGAACGGTTTAAAAAGAATACTTTATTTTTTCATAGCTCATCAATGTTATCGAAAGAAATTATTTACAGTTACGCTACATTCTGCTTCTCTACATATATTGGTAGCCACAGATATCTATGGCAGCAAAACATAAATAAACAAAAATAAATAAATAAATAAAAATAAATAAAATACAAGGTGTTGTAAATTTTCTGTGTCTCCCTCTCCCAGTCTGTTTGTATTACTGTCATTCCCACCTATGATAGTGTAGCTGACATTGTTTTCACTCTGTGGCTCTGGGTCTGTATCAGTTAAAATATGGTCCTGGAGACACCTACTGGAACTACCTCAAGGTCTGTTTTGAACACTTTCACATGTCTGTCTGCCTGTCGTTGCCATGCAACTGCATCACAACTGTGTTTGATAAGACATCAAACTTTAACTGAGGTTAAAAATAAATAAATAAGTTTGACGACAGGTATTGCCTGACCAATGAGTATTACTTACTCATGTAATAATAATGACATGTTAATAGGCATTGCACACAGGCATAGTAGTCAGTGCTGCTGTCAAGGAACATAAAAACATGTTAAGGTGCTTCTTCTGCATCATGGTTCTTGTTAAACAGCTGGAGTTGCTTCGTGGGAGCCCAGCGCTGCTGTCTGCTGCTGCAGCTGATAGTTAAGTTTGGCAGAGAACACATTTCACTGCTGGGATCAAACAAAGTAACGCTTTACTTATTCTTTTTTTTTTTTTAAATTCTGAATGACTTTTGAATAGACAAAAGGAACAAACTATTTAGTTGTTATAGTGTAGGAAATGACCTATTTGGTAAAAGTTCAGTCCTGATGATTGCCTCTTTGATCATTTTTCACCTTTAAATCTTAAAATTTGAATTAACTCAAGACTGAAATGCTGCTACATCCACTGTAATAAGCAGGTCTGTTATATGATGGGTATCATACCAACACTCTTCTTATATATTTTTTGTGTGATTTCGTATGCAATCCATGTATATATTTACTCACCAGACACTTTATCGGGTATAGTTTTTCAGTTGCTTGTTAATGTGAATATCTAATACCAACAACATGACAGCAGCTCACTGCATTTTGGCATATAGATATGGTCAAGATCAGCTGTCCCCAACCTTTTTTGCGCCACGGACCGGTTTATGCCCGACAATATTTTCACGGACCGGCCTTTAAGGTGTCGCGGATAAATACAACAATATAAAACTAGTACCGGTACCGAAAAAAAGACGATTTATTCATAACACACATGAAAAGACCCAGGAAAACCGAGTTAACGATTAAAAACGATAACAAAATAACGCTGAAAACCGATAAAAACCCTGAAAACCATACATTTCACACCTGAGCCTCAATTCTCGTGGCCCGGTACCAAATGACTCATGGACCGGTACCGGTCCGAGGCCCGGGGGTTGGGGACCGCAGGTCAAGATGACCTGCTGGAATTCAAACTGAGCATCAGAATGAGTGAAAAAAAGTTATTTAAGTGACTTTAAACATTGTGTGATTGTTGGAGAATGGCCCTATTAAGGTAAATATATGAAGGGAGCAGCAGTTTGCTAGGTAAAGGTGCCTTCTTGACAGAGGTGAGAGCAGAATAACCAGGCTGCTTTGAGTTGATAGGAAGCCAATAATAGCTCAAATAACTCTTGTTAAAATCATGGTTTGTAGAAGAGCATCTCTGAATGTACAACACATCAAACCTTGAAGCAGCAGCAGAAAACCACCCTGGGTGACACACCTGTCAACTAAGAACCAGAAATTAAGGCTATAATTTGAACAGGTTGACCCAAATTGAGCAATAGAAGATTGGAAAACTTTTGCCTGGTCTGATGAATCTGCAGCAACTGTTTGATGTGTCATGTCAGCACGGACCAAAAGCTGTGATGAAAGTTTCCAGCACCATTTTAGTCCGACAAAAATTAAGGCAGTTCTGAAGACAAAAATGAGTCCATCCTAATACTACAGTGATCCACCTATAAATAAAAAGGTTGATGAGTATATTCTTTTTTTGTCTTATTTTTGAGTTTTGTAATTTTTTAAATTCTCATTTATATTCACACTCAGTAAATAAACTTTGCAAGTAGAGATCTCAGAGTTTACCTGGTCATAATTCTTAAGCAAAATAATAAAATTATATGTTAGGTTCCTGAAGTTTGCATGCGTCATGTGTTGGGAAAAAGGGACTTGTTACTAATTTTATTAAATTAGCATGCTGTTCAAGATTTTTCCGACCTTGTAGATCTCCACAGTGTCTGGATTCTCAAGGAGGAGAAGCTTGCTTTTTGCTCTAATCAGACTGGCAATGGAATGGATCATTTTAGCATCTCTAGGCTGAGCTGGGATCTGTTTAAAAAATATTCAGAAAAGGAGAACGTTCAGATGCAGTGTCAGCCATGGATCAGAAACATGCCCATAGAATGACTCACAGGAGTGTCTCTGTCTCCTCCGTGAACTCCTCTGTAAAAGAGATCCTGAAGAAGAGTCTTGCTGTTCCGTCTGATTCTTCTCATCGACTCCATTCTTCCAGCAACACGTGTTTTTGAATATATACCGTCAAAGGTTTTCTTCCACCTTTTATAGTTTGTAAGAGGAAAAAGTGTGACTATCACAAGTTAAAGTAGACACCTGGAACACTGTAAACACTTTGTGGTAAAATAATAATGAGGTAAAGGTACTGCTAATCATTCTTCAGCCAGGCTGTTGACAATGGTGCTTTTATTTCTATAATCACTAATTTTACAATATTACCTTCAGGGTATAAATCAAAGATGTGGGTAGAGATTCAAAGGTCTGTGATCATGGTAATGTATTCCTATTATTACCTTCCTGAGCTGTACTGTTATGGCTCCCTAAAGGTGGTATTATAAAGTTTTTTGTGTGAGACAATTAAATGAAAACCTGGGTGAAAGCAACAGAAAAGCTCTATAATTTTCACAGTGAGTAGGATGTATATTATAGTTTAGTCAGGAAAAGATTATATAAGGTCCTCGGGTGAGAGTCTGCAGAAACAACTGTACGGGGACCTTCTCTTTTCATTTAAGTTGTAAGGTCACTGTGATCCTGCAGCTCAGTGAATAAATCGAGGCAGTCTTTGCTGGAAGTCCATTCCCCATCTCAGCACCTAATGTGTTTTAAAAAATAATACAAATATGATAAATCTAAAACTAAGAAGGCACATCTTAATTCACTAATAAGCTTTCTTTTTTCTTTTACGGCCTACCGATGAATTTCAGTATCTGTAATCTAATCGCGTCATCCGCAGCCATGTCATCTGCTGTGCTGAGTGCTTCTAGGAGAGGAGGTAGCAGGCACGCAGCCATCCCCCTGAGATTAGTAGCCTGCGTATGCATGAATGCGCCCCAGCCTCCAAGACTAAAAAAATTGGTCTAAAGAAGTGTTTCTTTTTGGCAGTCTGGTTTATTGTCTAAATGGCTATTCTTAATGGCCCATATGTTTTGTTTTAAGCCTTTAATATAGCTAGAACTGAGAAATACATATACAAACAAGAAGCTGTTTACTTCTTGTTTGCATATGTAAATAGATAGATGACAGTGTGATGTAGCATCTGCAGATGTTTAACCTATGTGCTGTCTAATCTGATCAGATATTGTAGTTTTGAGGGCCATTTAAAAAAATATAAAACTGAAAGAAACAACATCTTACTGAAAAATGCTCCACTATAAATAAAACATCTTTATTTAGGGTTTTACTAGTACTATATGTATGCAGTACTAACAAGATATTAAATCATGTTTAGCATTTTTACTTGTATTGTAGTAATAATAAATTCATTATACATTACTAAATATATTAGTTTAGAAGTATTCATAGCTAATTCCTAACACTATATTTACATTTATTTTTAATTCTTTTTTTTAGGTTTACCTCTTAATAATTATTTTAAATGTCATTATTAAACTAACTACATTAGTGCAAATTAAATAAATAAATAAATGCCCTCCATACAAAATAAAATAAAATGGATTCCTTCTTATTCTCCATTATTGCTTATTGTGTTTTAAAGCTGAAAATCACAGGAAGCACAGCAAGTACTCAAAACATTATTACATTATGATGTGTTTAAAATCTTTCTTCTTTCCTCACTCACCAATTTTTCTCATAAACCCAGAGAGGATAGAGAATCTTACCTGTTGTCTTGTCCACGTATGAAGCTGAATATGTGTTTGCACCTGGTGATGTGATATGTCCACAGCTGCTGATCTCCTGTTCTCTGCTCTCTTCACAAAGCCAGTGACACCTGAGCAGCCGACGCCTTTGGCACAGAGTCCCCGTCACCTGACATTGGTACCTCATATATCATTAATCGCCTCTGACCTTTGCTTTTCGCATTGACTGCCTGTACTATTGTTTAAGTCTTTTCTTTTCTTTTCTTTTTCTTTTTTTTACCAACCAATTAGAAAATGTAAATTGAGGAGACTGAACACAGATTCATAACCGTGAATCACTGCCACTGATTTAAAAAAAAAAACATTTCCACAATTTGTCATGAGCAATTTTTAACAAATTTGCTGCAACAAAAATGAAGTATGTTACAACAAATGCTCCATCCCGCATCAACTAGTGAAACTAGGTGATCTCTTCATTACACGTTCTGCACTTGGCATTCTTTGAAAAAGGGCTGCACTTGTGTTTTTTAGCAAATGCAGTCTGGTTCTTGCACAGAGACCTCCGGGGTGGAAGGGGATAGAATGATTGTTACAGCAACTTTTACTGGAATAGGATTTTAATCAAACTTCTCTGCAACTTTTTTTTTAAAACTGATGCCACAATTTTCTGTACTTGTACTTAAAAAAACAGTTAGCAAAGAAAAAGGAAGTGATGATAAACCGCAAACATGATAGAGCTCAAAACATAACCAACACACATATCAGCTTATTCTGGAGCTTGTAACCAAATTACATGGTTCATTAGCAGCGGCACCAGCTGTCATAAAGAGCAATGTGAACTCAGTAAGTATCACTCATTCGCAACAATTTTAACAAAAATGGACAAAATTTCAAAAGAAAATAATAAATTGCTTCAGAACGAAATTGTGATTATTCAAATGTCACATCACCTATTATTAAATCTGTCTTAAACGATTGTGAAGGTGCCCAAATGAGCAGTGAATAGTCATCCTTGCCATGAAGTCTTTTCAGTAGAAGTGTTCATTACATACTTTTTATTACACATTAATTCCCAAAGTATTCATTACAATTCACTTTAAGCTTATATAAGGCTTTGTGAGGCAGTCTGATAATCAGTGAAAGTGATCTTTCAGACTTCCAGCGTTTCACTGGAATAGGATATCAGTCCTTTTTGCCCTTTTGTACTATAGATAAGGTTTTTGGAGCAACAAGGAATATGGTGATAAAAGACCCAGCTTTGCAAGATGCTCACTTAATTTTTAAACTCAGTCTGCATTAGCCTCAAATTACCTTCAGATAAACTTTTTTGTGTGTATTTTTTCACTGAATCAAAGGCTACAGACTTTATCCACTTACAGTTAAGACACATCAGACTCATTAGAAACAGATCTTTAAGACACTGGTGTTGCCAAGAGGAATAATTTCAGCAAGTAAAAATAATATTTCAATGTTTGTTGTTGTTTCAAAGCACATTAAAAAAAGAAAAAAAAAGAAAAATTATTATTTAAATCAACACATTCTGGTTTATTAAATGGTAAATGGCCTGTATTTGTATAGCGCTTTTCTAGTCCCTAAGGACCCTAAAGCGCTTTATTAGTGCCATTTAAGTTATAAATGTTAGCAGTGGCTTAAGAAACATACTAATGAAATATGAAGGGTTGTGTGAGACAGTCACACATGTGAACATCATCTATCCAGATGTAAAGCACAATTAAAAATTAACTGAAATTTAAAAGTTTTGTCAGAGACCTTCTACATGTATGTCTCCTTTCATCAGTTCACCAGAGACTGTAGGCATTCCCATCATGCACTGTTATTGTTATATAACAGTCATTTTCCTGATGTTTGCCCATAAAGACCTGCTCATTCTCTCGTCATCTCTGCTCTGTGAGATGTCTGAATGGTTGCACTGTGCGCACACCTCAGCTCTCTCAAAAAGCCCGATCTGCCAAGCGAACGCTGGCTCCACGCAGTTTCTTATGTGCCGTGGCACATTCAAAGGGCCCCCGGAGGCCACCAGGCTCCGTCTGCCTGCTGGATCCATTACATTCATAAACTGATAGGAGGTCTGAGCGTATTTGGCTTGGCAGTCCAGCATTTGCTTCCTGCCATGTTCACTGAAGCAATGTGTCAGTTTATTGTGGGTTCGCCGCACACCTCCGCCCTCCAGCATCCACGATGTGATGCATTATGTGAGTGGTGCTCTGCAGATGGAGTAATTTGTCACTTTTTTTCTGCTCAGCACCTTTTGAGAGTCAAGATTTGTAAAAGTCATCAGTGGTCAGTGTGGAAATATAAGTTGCCGCTGTGAATACGTTGAAGTGAGGCCAAATTGATTGCTGATGTTGGCGTTCATAAGCTGTGTTAGAGCCATACATCACTGCATTTTATATACAGCTTATGTAATATCCTGCTGTCAGGGGACAGGTTGCATTACTCAATATTTATTCTGCTTCTCTTCGTGAGAACCAAAGAGCTAGAATATATTTAATTTCCCTCTTGTATACTTCCTTTTGTATATTTTGTGACTATATAAAGATGCAGAGGCATAAAACAGAGGATGTTGTTGACCTAAGTGCCCCTACGTTTTGCACTTTGCATGCATGGAATGACCTCCATAAGTATCAACAAAAAAACAAACAAGCATATAATGCACTGTCTTTTTGCACTTTTTCTGAATTTAGAGTTTAGAGCTCCACTGATGATTCCCCTCATTTCTCATTTGCAGATACTGTACGTGATTTTGACAGTCAGTATTTTAAAGAAATCAGTTTCAAAGCAAGCATTTTGCTTATAATTCCTGACGAATATTCTTTATCAAACAATAATTGTTACTTTTTGTAGTTCGTTGGCCTTTCACACAATATTTCCAGGTACATGTGGAAGTTATAGAAGTACCCCTGTTGGGAAATGACTGTTCTACAGATTAAGAAAGAAAGACTATGACCAGAAAGTTGTGGTTCATTCTCTAGAACAGCAGGACATATTGGGTTGGTAAGTGAAGGACCAGTGTTTCCCTGCCTCATTACCACCACTGAGGTGCCTTTCAGCTTTAGGTCCCAGCGGAGTGACTGGGTCTGCTCAGTGGCCAATAGTTTCACTGGACAGATTCCAAGTCGCAATGGTGTGTATCTGTCCATGAACTGATCTTTCCCCAAAATGGAAAGAACGGCACTCAGTAATACTGTAAAAGATTTTTGTTTAAAGTAGGTATGTTCATTTGGTTCCAGAAGTCAAACTAACCCAGTGCCCCCCTTTCAAAAAAACAGGGTGTTTGTATCATGTGAAATTGGAAAATATGGGTTAGAGAGTTGCAAAAGCCTTATCTAGAATAAATTGACTAGTGTGGCTTTATGTATTACCAAAAAAAGGTAAGGTAAATCAAGAAATGCTGCATTAAGCATTTCTGCACTTTCTGAGTGTTTTTACAGACAGAACGTGCATTGTCCCCGGTTTATTTCCATAAATAAACTGCCAAATTACTTTCAATTGAATTGAATAAAAGCATAAACATAAAACAAAGATATATCTAAGGAACGATATCTAACAAAATCTAATGATAAACTTCATCTAGCCATCAAACATCTCGGTCATTGAAGTTTCCAGATGGAAAGTTGGTGTGGAGAGAAATTGAGCTAGGTTGGGAAGTCAAGGCCTAGTATTTGTTTTTTGTTTTAATGAGTTTTGAAATTCAGAAGTTGGCTATATTTTCTTTTTTTATTGAACATAAATCATTTTTAATTAATTCGATCAACAAAACCTGAAATATTCTGGTGTGTAGCTGCAGGCTAGTTAATTTGGAAATGTTTAAGTTTGACAGTTTAATCTCAAAAGCCTGGGGCATGTAGTGTTTATGCGCAGAGTTTATTTTGTGATTTACTCATTTATCTTGTGATACTCTTTAAAATGCTTGCACAGCTCTTTAAATCAGACTTATGTGGTGTCTTGTAACTCAGTGCTGAATGGGTCAAACGTTATGCATGAAAAAATAACAAAGCTTCCTTTGTTCATTTGTCTTGATTTTCTCTTGATACACATTCTTTTGTTTTTTAATGAAGGACACATTGCGACAGGAGATTTCCAACAATCTTTGTTATTAATCATAATTTACACGATTCTCAATAATTGTTTATGAAGAAACGTTGGTTCGTTCATCTTAATGTTTCAAATTTGCAGTCGTGGCTCTCAAAGCGTCTTCCTTTCACATATGTGTTAGTTGTGCAATTTGTTTTGGGACAGTAGACTTTGATTTTATATGTTAGAAAACACATTTACGTATTGAGCCGAGTAAGAAACAAACATCAGCTTCCATAATGTCATGTCAGTGTTTTACCACTTGAGGGCGCAAGAAGACCACATCACCCCCTACGCTGCCATTATTGTTTATGGGAAAAAGAGGGCTGGCAGCTCTGTTTGAGGCTCCCTCAGTGGTCTGTTGTTCCTTTGTGGCTAATTACCCCCTTCTTTCTGAACTGCTGCGTCATCTGTTCCTGCTGACAGAAAAAAAAAACGAAGTTATGGCTGATTACTGTGTCCCCTATTCTTACAGTTTCCACAAAACACTGGAGCTGAAGCTCGCTCTGCTGTTGTTGCCAGGCAGTCTGAAAGGAAACAGTTTGCTGTCTGTAATCCTGCATCAAATTTCACGTGATGGTTAAACGAATTTACTACCATTAAATAGCAGTAGTGTACAGTAGATCACACAGAGGGATGATCGGAAAGAAAATTACCAGAGTGGAGAAGCAGCACTTATTGCACACTATGCTTATCGCACACTGATTTCAGGCTGCAGGAATTAACCCCGCCATGCCAGAGCAGAGACATATACATACAAATATATTCACATGGCTTTTTCCAGTGTTGCAGGGGTCGTTTGCTGACAGGTGACCTCTATCCCGTAAACTCTTGGTATGGCATGAGTGTGTTATAACACACATATGTACAGACAATTATTAAGGACTCAGCAAAGTGATGATTTTATAATGGATTAATTGTGTTGCAACTATCAGTATAGTTGATTTCTGACAAGTAAAACCTGCTACATTTGACAAGCGCTGCACTGGATTTAGCAACACATCTATAACCATTAACCATCAGAGTTTCAACAGCATTCTGAGGTAGGCTTGGACACTGAGTCCACATGGACTAGTTCCACACCTCCACTGCTGAGGCGGTTGCACAGAGCAGCAGCTGCATAGTGTTCGGTGGCAATCCCCAAACCAATAAAAAGACTTCAACTAGTTTTTTTCATTGATACACAGATTTTTCGCTTTTTACATGGTCACCTTCATCAATCACCCATAGGATGAGCGTCTCAGGAATTTCTGTCTACAACAATAATGATTGAGCCTCTATTACAGAGTTTCAAAATGGGGCCTTATGTGATACCACCCATCCGGGATCCTAACTTAACACAACATCTATGTACTGTGTCAGTGAATGGCACGAGTGGCCTGTCCCATCTGTGCAGAGCAGCAGGGGTGCCGGAGCTGGTCCCAGCTGGAAACTAGCATAGCCATGTGGCAAGCTGGCATCTTCTTGACAGGGACATGGAGCAGACCACACGTAAGAGCCCTGCTAGAAAAAAATTGAAATAATGTAACCTTAATGTTGCCTAATAAAATCAATGTTATGCTCCATTATTCAATCAACATTATAAACACCTTGAAAGGAAGGAACGATTTCAATTTTCTGTCTGCTCTGTGGGAAGTTGTTGTATGAAAGCTCTAATGGCATTGTGGTCACTAGAGTTCTCTTACATTTTGATTCAAATTTTGACAGTTTCAAACAGTTGAAAACTCACTGATAACAATAAAATAAAATAATAATTGATTCATGAGGTTTGAGTATGTTTTATAATAGAGTCTACAGTTAGACTTTCTGGCTCTACAACAATGTCATTTCCTTTTTCTCACTTGTTACTTAACATAAATATGCTGCATGCTGCTGCCTCATTCAAATTCGAAGCTTCTCAGAAAAATGCAGCCTGCAGATTGTAATCAGCTACTTGAACAAACAACCTTTGGGGACAATTTTTATGGATAGATAAACACCTTTTAAAGGATGAGGATTCTGGGTGTGAACCTGGGTGCACCGTGCATCTGTGTCTTTTTCTTTGTGAATGTGTTTGTGCCTGTCAGTAAACTAAATGTGTTAGTTTTAGAAAACTGGTCATGTCTGTGGTATTGCTGAGATAGAATCTCCCCAAACAACAATGTGTGGATATGGAGAAAAGGCTTTATATTATTTGTCCTTTGTAATAGTTTGTCTTGTATGTATGCTGTCCTTATCTCTTCAGAAACCTTATCATTGAGTTTTACCATTTGTGACATGCGCAAAACCTTTACTGATCAATCCACATGTGGATTTGAGGTCATTATATGCTTAATTGTCTCTGTTATTCAATTTTACTACTGTTTTTGCCTCCTTACATCAGCAATATGCATGTGTCTGGGATAATGTGCTGTAGATAAAACTGAATTACCAATCAAAAACACCAACAACAACAACAATAACACCAGCACCAAGGAAGTATGCAAGAAATTGATTTTATTGTACTTAAATGCAAATCTGAGTTGGAATTCCAGTAGTGCTGCAACACTGCATTACTTCCATCCAGTACAGAATGGCTCAGTGATTATGTTACTGCTGTGCATTTGACCTTAGTTTCCAAGATACCTGAGAAGCCACTATGGTACAACTTACTATCCAATGGCACAAGAGGACAAGTACAAAGAGGTACCACGAGTACAATGATTATATCAGGTTAGTCAGGATCAGACAACTGGTGCTTTGCTTTCAGTAAATGTCTGAAAGCACTACACAGTACAAAAGAAATATCCCTTGGGGAGAGCTGTTCGTGCAGTTTTGTATAGCAACACAGAGTAGCCTCTATTTAGCTAGGAATGTTCCTCTCTGTTGGGCAACAGATTGTCAGCCACATCACAACCACTATCTTCCCTTGTAATGTAGTATGAATAAAAATCTTTTGAAGTACCGTATCCCGCCTCTGCAGACATCCACCATGATGTATTCTGTTTCCTGTGTTCTATGCATCACTTTAAAACCCTCTCGTCGTTTTCGTTCCCATACTGTATGTAATGACTGGCTTTAACAACAAATTATTCAGCATCATGGGAATTCAGTCGAATCTCTTGTAGTCAGTCATAAACATCCAGCAAATTGTAAATGTGATCTGTTGAAGTGCTGCCTTGTGCATTTTCAGTCATGGCCACCAAAAACCACAAGTAGGTGACTATGTAGTTGCTACCAGGGTGGCCTTGGTTTTAAAATGAGGAGATGAGGCTCACACAATCAATAACCTCTTTTAAATCACTTTCTAAACACATTTTTTTTCAGCCTTGCTTTTATATGATTCCATTATGCATCATATTTGACTTTTTGGGTATTTCTGTTTTCTTGATTTAATATGTATATATATATCTATATCTTTATCCATCTGTATCTATCTATCTATCTATCTATCTATCTATCTATCTATCTATCTATCTATCTATCTATCTATCTATCTATCTATCTATCTATCTATCTATCTATCT
>NW_024582472.1:1547584-1616796 GCF_018398535.1 Haplochromis burtoni
TCTATCTATCTATCTATCTATCTATCTATCTATCTATCTATCTATCTATCTATCTATCTATCTATCTATCTATCTATCTATCTATCTATCTGAGGTAATCGATTGCATCTGCACCAAAGCAACATTTAAGCTGCACATTCTGAGTGTAAGTTTCTATGAAAACTTCTATAATGTAATATATACAGTGTTGTTAGAGCACATTGCCATTTGTTATTTGGTTTCTTTTTGGAAAAGAAACATTTGAAGGAGAATTTATATTAAAGGTGAGAGGATCTACAACCACCCCCCCCCCCCAAAAAAAAAAAACATGCGTTCGACCGAGCAATTGGATGATACAGTTAGTACCAGTGTGCATGATTCAACAATACAATTTCCTTTATTATGTCATTAGAGAGTGTAACGTCAGCTGAAAGAAACACTTGCTCAGAAACTTGTGCAGTTTTATAGTGGTGTGTGGGCTGGATATAAGCCTCTTGTGAGACTTGTCTGAGAATTCAATAAAGATGAGAATCTGATTACTAAGCCGTGTGTTTTCAGGAACCGGTGACCTCCTGCTTCTGGTTTGTCGTGCAGCAGTAGGTCTGCCCACACTCAGCTGTAAATTGCCTGTCTGGTGGCTGTGTGTTGAAGAACTGATTCAATGATGGTAGTTTTGCATGTTAATAACAGAATATTTACAGGAAATATAATTAGTATATTTATGGTAATATAGTAAGAGGGTTATGATTCGGTTAGGAGGTTCAAAGAGTGAAACATGTCACGGTTGGCTTTATTGTTGCACTATATTTTAGTTGCTCAGGTTTTATTGCATTGTGAGGAAATTTTTGCTGTTGGCGTTTTTAATTTTTTAAATTTTTTTAAGATATTTGTGGAAACATGTTCTTCACGTCAATAAATTACTGTAAAATCAAAAGAGCTATGTACCATATCACTATGAGGACTTCATCTGGGAATGTCATTCCGTGCTGCACATCCTAATATTTATTGCATTCCTTTACATACTGAAGGATTGTATAACGACTTGTTTGGTGGATAAACTGTGTAGTTTAAAATTATTCCATCAAAGTCAGCTGTGCATTAGAGTGTAAGAGCATGAGGCCTTTTGCATATTTTTGTAGGTGATTAATTTATTAGTATTTTCTATATTTTTGCACACAGAAGATGGCATTGTACAAAGTAAAGATTTTTAAGTTTTCAAAATGTCAGATTTTGTATTGTATTGGGCTCTAGGACCTACTGTCTTCATAAGTGTAGACTTTTCTGCTGGGTATTGGGTGCTACACCATAAATATAATATATACTCACTAATTTCAAAATCCTAGTTATGGTTTATAGTGTTTTAGGCTATAGTGCTTATAGTATATCCTTTGGTTGGGAAAAATTTGGGTCTGGTTTAGTTCCTCCTGAAAAAGTTGGTTATTTGCGAGTTATAATCTCCATCTGAGTTAGAGAGATGTAAAATTGCTCTGGAAAAGAGATTAAAACAGCAAATTTCACTATTAATAGATGTGGTTGACTTTGCATAGCTTCTCACAGAGGCAGCAAGTCAAAAATGGTTTGTTAGAAATACTTTACATTATCTAAACATACAACATAGTGAAAACATTAAAGGAGCCAATATAAAGGCGAAACGCACAGTAGTGTTGATGAGTAATAGTTTGGGGTCCTTTGCATGGCCTCTATATTACTTTTAAAGTCAGCTACACCATTTTTAACAACAGAAAAAACACTGGCATCACTAAAACCTCTGAACATCATATTTGGTACGTTGATCATGTACTTCTCACCTCTTGGTTCATCGTGTATCACTAATGTCTTTGAAGAACAGCTCATTTGTTCTGTTTCATCGGGATTGGAAATGTTTTTCTTGTCTATGTTAACCACGCCATTTTCAGGAGTTTGTGTGGGATGATTATACAATGACTCAGTGGCTGCTCCCCCTTCAGCTACAGTAATACTAATCTTACCCGTCTAGACTGCCAGTTTTTGAGTCGGCACAGCAGTAGAGTTTTCATTTTTCTTCTCCAACTGCTTCAAAGTTGAGGTTACGTCAGAAAAGCTATATATATCATCCAGCCACTGCTGTGAATCGAAATGCTATGTTAAGGTTGAGGTTCAATTATATCGGTATGCTGCTGCATGCTTTGTGGTTGTAACAGGAATGACGGTCCGACCACATAGTTCGTACATTCAGCACTTTATTTCCGGTTGCTGTTCCCTTTAAACCCCGGCTGCAGATTTCCAACACCTCAGGTGAGGCACGATGAGCTGATGGAGCTCCGGTGTGTCTCAGCCTCCCATGCAGCCGCGCCCAAGCCACACCCTGCCACAGTGGTTATCAAATTTGACTCTGGAAACAGTTGTAGGAAGATGTTTCATTTGCTGGCTGTTTAACATGTGGATTGTCTTACATTTTAGAAGTGATCAGTAAAATAAATGTTTAAATAGGGATCACCTTCCGTTATGAATCTGTTTTAAATTCCTTATCTGAAGGATTTCCCTTTAACCAACAAATGGTCTTATTTGGTGCATTATTACCTACAGAAGGTTCTGAGATTTATCAACTGAACGATTAAATGGTAAGCTCTTAAGACTGACTTAAGGAAACAATTTATGTGTAAAATAGTCTGGGATGTGCTTGCTTACCTAAGTTCAAAGAGAATTGAGTCATATCACTAAGGCTCCCAATACTCTGACATTTGAGATTTACAGAGCCCATGGAGAAATCTTTTATCTCGTGTTCAGAAGTCATTTACCTCATGGGGACAAGTTGTTTTTTTTTATTTCACATCCTAGTACTTCAGGGTAGAGATTAATATGAATACTGCAATTTTACAGTTTTTCTCAGTCGCTTTGGTGCGTTTCTCAGAACACCATTAACATTTGCACAGCAGTTAGTGCATTTCCCAAAACAATTAGTGCAAACTGCAAAACCTAGTGGATAGCCTGCAAAAGCACGTCACATGCACAGAATTGATTATCCATACCTCAAAAGCAAGTATCCATGTCAATGAAACTGTCAGTGCCATCAAAATGAAAAGTCTTGACACCATCTTTATGAACAAGATAGTCAAATGGCATTGTCATGTTTCCACTATGACAGTTTATAATTTCAGTGTTTCCCATTGCAAAAACAATTGGTGACACCTGAAAATGCTGACGACAGCACTATGGCCTACCTGTACAGCCATCTGAAATGTGCAGTAAAGTCACTGTAGATGTTATGGGAGTCTTGGGAGTAACTGAGACACTGAATACGTACGTTTCACATTTCCATTGTGTAGAAGTGTTTGTAATCCTACAGAATTGTGCAAAAGAAAAATATGCTACAGTCACTTGTTCACTGTAGAATACATGTAAACATAAAATCACCCATTTGGTAGAGCCTCCTCATGAGTGACAGCTGTAATTCACCTGAGATCAATTGTTCAATTTCGGAGACATTTCCAGGAAAAATGATACAGAAAGGTATAGGATTTGCTTGACAGATGGCCAATATTTGGCATGTGATAACTAGTTCAACAATTTTGTGTGTGATCACTTAAGCAATGGGTGTATGACTATTAGTTTTATTGGGAATGACTATTCAGCATCCATAGGTATGATTAGTTTTGACTGACATGACATAAGCAAATGGAAATGTCAGAAAGCAGCAGGGAAATGTATGGAAGCAACTGATTCATGTCCAAAATCATTTGCAGTTTGTTCAGAGAGAGGAGAAATTGCTACTATGATGTGCACAAATGACTGAGTGTTGTGGAGGTTGAACTAATAGTTATGAGAATTTCAATTCTGATCTGAGAAATGCACCAAAGCGACTGAGAAAAACTGTAAAATGTTAAATTCATTCACTAAACCCCCAAAATGCAGCAGATGCATAAACAATATAGCAGTTTTAAAATAATGTGATAATAATTCATTTTATTTGTACATGTTGATTTTAATTATAAAGTCACTGGGTAGCTGAGAGTAATTTTTTCCCATTGTTTCCAGATCTTGTACTGAATGCTTGAACTGGATAAGATTGTAAAAAAAGCTTAGTTCATATATTGCAAAAAAAAAAACCTCGCGTTTTCCTTTGTAAATAAAAATATATTTTCCCCTGTCTCCTAAGCATAAAAATGTATTATAGTTTTAAAATGTAATGCTGCTGGAAGTTGAATAGATATCTAGTTTTGGCTAGTGACTGAAGTCATCCATGAAACATCTTGATTTCTCTCTGACTATTTGAGCAGGGTTTAAAAAGCAACTGATATATTCAGTAATTCACATGCCTAGATATTATTCATCCAAGTCAAAGAAGAAATGCCCTACATGCCTTACATAGAAATCTGTTTATGAGAAGATAGCTTATCAGTATTTATTTTTCCCTTACAGACTTCAATAAATCCCTGACCTCCTGAAAATACTGGATTTTATTTTACAGCTGAATGACTCAAGAGGCCCTAGGGTGATGGGAGCAGCCCAGATACTGAGGTCACTGAGTGGCCAAATCAAATCTGCCAGTAGAGTGCACGGGTGTCACTGCTGAATCTGGAAGGAAACTACAGACAATTAGAGAGATCAGTTGTCTATCTTATACCCAAAGACTTTCGACTCATTTATTCTGCAGGTCTCGCTGACGGGCAGACGGCTACAATTTAGCCTGGTGTGCCTGTCTGTTTGTCTATCTATGAAGTAAAGGTGAAGTGTGTTTATTACCAGATCTCATAAAACAAATATTAATCTTTAGAAACAATATAATGTGTCAGCCCTGGAAAAAGGACCACAAGGAGGTAACAGAATAGTCATTTTTACATCAGAATTTGCATTTTACCGACTTTCCTTGACCAACAAATAATGAATCATTAAAACATCCGAGCGGTTCCTGCTGAGCAAAGACATAGAGATTTGTGATGTGTGTTTAATTGTTATAATTTTTATAACCCAATAATTGATTAATTAGAAAACAAATTTTACATCTAGAATTTGTACCTATACATACATATCTTCTACTTTCATTAGATAAGAAATCTAACATATACAACACCTTCATGGGCCACAGAAACCCTGCATGACTTTAAGTTATGAGGCAATCAAGTCCATCTGAACTTAAAATTGAGCACACGTCAGCAATTTCCTATTAAAGGAGGAGTCTGGGGTTTCACGGATGGTAGAATGAATCACTTGGGGAAGTTATATAGGGATTTGTGGAGCAACTGAGGGAAGGCAGGTTTTAGCACTTGAAATGTCTTACAGTTCAGAAAGCTATTGCAATACAAAGAAGACACATTGCAGGAATCAGAAACGTGTTTACAGATAAAGCACATAAGGTTGTTGCTTTCAGGCAGATTCACAAGTCTGACTACAGATACTAAAAGATTAAAACAAAAAATAACAGTAGGATAATGAACAAACTTCCAGCTGTCAATCTAGGTTTTTGAGTCTTTTGGCTGGAAAGATTTGCAGTAGCGAAACAAGAGGGGACATAATGTCTGAACATCACATGTCTTGTTTTGCATAATGCAATACAGGAAGATGTATAAAAACTTGTTTTTGTTAATTATTGGCAGTAGTTGGGAGAAAGTTATGAGTACACAGTCACTGTAATTTGTCCATGTCTGCTTTATCGCTTCATGTCACAAAGCAGCCCTACAGGAGCAAGAGGCCCGCCATATGCTGGTTTGTTGGTCAAAGAAGGGTTATTCTGCCATCACGCCATGTCAACTCCCCTCACTCTGCAGAGACAACTCAGCAAATGCATTCCAAAACATGTCCTCAACAGCACGTTTATGGGTCAGTTGATGCATCACAATTTGAGAGTTTAAAGAGTTCAGGAAAAGAACAGATTTTCTTTTTATTGCAACACTCAAATACAATATTGAACTGAAGAAATGTTATTATGAGATTGTATCATGGAAAGTGTACCTGCAGGACTAGGATTTTATTTATGCTTGCAGTCCTCTGCTTCCCTAAATATATATCATCTCAGGCACACAGCTCTGGCTGTCAGCACAGCAGCTCCACTCACCAATTGTTCAAACCTAATGTTTGCAAGGAGCAGCCAATTAAACTCAATTTTTGGCTTAGGTAGTATGGCTTTACAGGGAAAGGAGCTAAAACAGTCTGATAAATCTGATAAATAATTGTTATTGTAAATTGTGGGTTATTCACAGCTACTCTGCTAATGCCATTCTTCCAGAGTTGCTTCATCCGGTGTTTTGATAATGGTGTTAGAGAGCACTGTCCTACTCCCATAGGTGTTAGATTCAAGAAGAAAAACATGGGGCTGGAATGTCATAATAGGTCCACTCTTAGTAAACAGCTTTCGAAGGAGTCTGCAATCCTCATTAAATGAATGCATCTGTTCACTCTCTCACAAGACCAATTAATGCTGGATCTTGCAGTTTCAGTACCTGTTGTGAGACTGCTGTGGTCACTTTATTGTAATTGCTGTAGTCTGTCCTGGGCAGGCTTTTTGGTTAATAATTAATGGATGCCTGGTTAAATGGCAAATAGATCAAACTATTTTTCAGCATTTTTGTACTCTAACTTAGCACTCAAAGTGTTTTTAGTACATATTCAACCATTCACACATACACTATTCAGAGGAGCACTCGTCACACAGTTACTGCAGATGTTTCAGCTGCACATCCAGGTCCTGGTCTACCACACCCCAAAGGTGCTTTGTTAGATTGAGATCTGGTATCTGTGGAAACCATTTGAGTACAGTGAATTCATTGTCAGGTAACCAAGCCTAGCTCAGATATGAGCAATAGAGAGCTAACTGAAACCATACTGGTGTGGATTAACAAGGTCTGCGTCAGGTTGCAAGGACACTGATGAGAAGAGGGCTATTTGAACACGAAGGCATATCGTTAGCTTCATAGCATAAGTGCCTAAGTCATTTTTTTGTGTTTTCGGAAAACAAGACAAAACTAATTTTCTAAATATCACATGCATATTTTTAATTGATATTTTCAATTTGACCAAAAAATGACTTAGGCACTTATGCTATGAAGCTAACGATATGTGGGATGAGAACAGGGCACTGTTGGAATGCTACTACCAAGTAACTCCAGCGGAAGGGGTTACACAGGGAGGATGTGGGACCTATGAAATACCCAGTATCTAAACTGACAGCAAAACACTTAGTAGCTCAGTGTTTCAACACTTGGATGAAACAGTTGCTATCACAACTGGAGATCAATGAGGTATAACACAAATACTATGACAAGTGGGAGCTGGGATTGGGTACCAAGCCCTAAGTATGACTGAAGTACAATTACCAAGACTATGTGAAGTACCCTCTGAAAGTCTACTAGAAGATGTGGATGCAGCATTACAGAAGATCCCTACTGCAACCATCACCGAGACTACACCATGGCAGCAGTGAACCAGAGGTGCTTGGCTATAAGATGAACAGCCACAAGTAGCAGTGTCCTCCATGGAGAAGGAAACTAGTGGCCAAAATCAAGGTAGCTCAGAGGGAAGTTAGCCAACTTTTGGAGTTGCACAAAGGTGCAATGAAGAAAGGGGTGCCTAAGAAGTACAGACACCTGCCCATACCTGAGACTTTGGAAACTGCCAAGCAAAGACTCTCAACCTTGACCAGCTGCTTAAACAGGTATACCAGAGAGATAGAGGCCAGGAGAATAAACCAGCTGTACTACACTGAACCATCCAAGATATACTGTCGGTGGCAGGGGAACAATATGAGAACAGCTCCTCCAAGGATGGACACAGCGCAATCCTGGAAGAGCATATGGGAGAAGTAAGAAACCCATAATGGTGATGCGAAGTGGTTAGTGGATCTAAGAGCGCACCACAGCAACCTCCCTGAACAGGGTCCAGTATCCATCACAGTGGCCAGCTGCCAGCACTCCATGAGCATCTGGCAGCACAAACGAACCAGCTGCTAGTAGACAAGAGACACCCAGAATGGCTAATTGAAGGCTGGACTTTCCTGATCCTCAAGGGTGCCCAGAAGGGACTGGTCCCATCCAAGTACCAGCCAATAACCTGCCTCAATACCACATGGAAGTTCCCGTCAGGCATCACTCAGGAACAACTTCTGAGATATATATGCAAATCATTGGGAAGTGAGATGTGTTTTGATATGTTTTTATACAAGATCTATACTGTGGGTAGGGGAAGATAACCTGCAATGTTACAGGAATGTGGGGAGTTGAGATAGTTTTAAAATGTCTTATGTGTGTACACTGGTCTTATTCTGGTAAATAGTTGTATTTAAAAATGACACTCTATGGAATAACTTCAAAACTTCTCCCCTGGTATTAACACTTAAAGCCCTTTAACACAAAGGATTTGTCACTGTGAGCATTTCACGCCATCTTCTGAGCAGATTGAGTTTTCATTTTCCAGTTAAACTGCTGACTTCATGAGAGGCTTTAACTGAAATGGGTTATTTTCATTTAGGCTAATTTTGTGGAACAAGATGATTCAACCTGCATTTCATTACCTCGCACAAGCAATCACAGCAAGGAAAGGTGAAAGGAAGCATGCTCGAGCTGGCAGCGACAATCTGAAGTCAGTTAATAAGTACCAGCTGCCTGGCTCTAACAGAGAATTCCTCCCAGCTCGAGCTGATGAATGAAGTCGTGTAATGTAATATAGGTGTCATGTGGAGACATCAAAGTCGGTGACTTGTGGACCAACTGCTGGCAGTAGGCTATGGGGTGCTGATGCTTTTTCATTAAGCCAAGGCTGGCAAAAGATGGTGTAAGTATATACGGTCCAAACATCTATATATTGAAAGACCTCTGTCCTATTGTTGATGTAACTTTCTTTGACCAAGAATATAGCATTGTGAAACTTGAATTTAAGTTAGACTTCATGGTTGTTTTGACAAATATAGCAGCAGGCTTGTAGATAAGTCAAACGCTGAGGGTACAAAACATACAGGGCAAGACATTCTTCTCAAATTATGCTTATGGTCAGTGTCGTATTTGTCAATTTATGACCGCATTCCCACATGAATTCCTCCAAGGGTGGTCAGATTTCCTGGATATGATAGTTTGCCTCTCTCTTTGACTTCTCAGTAGAATAATTTCCCATTAGTTTGTGTAATACAGTCAATCTAATTTGTTTTCACTTTTATCTCAGGGGATACTTGGATCCACAAGTTTAATGTTCCTTTCTTTACAAAACCATCCCATTTCTCTGGACTGTGTTTGGGTTTGTGTGTTTCCTCCCAGTCAAACGAACCAACCTAACACAACTATTACCTTATAACTTTCATTCTCTTCATGACACATTACAATAAACTGTAAATTGTGGTGGATCTTGAGTGAGACAAGCTGCTACATCACTGACCTTGTGTTTTTATTTTTACCCAACCTGAATCTGGTAATCTTAAAACTTAACATCATTAGCCATACACTTATTTTAAAGTACTGCTTAAACTGTAGATCAATGTTTCATATTAATAGTTTATTTTAATATTAAATAAAAAGAAAGGCAACTGCTTTAAACTGCATAACTGTGTATGCTGTAGAACTAATGGGAGAATATGGGAGAATGAGAGATTTGTATTTATTTGCCGTTGTTGTTGTTGTTGATAGTATTCGACAGAAGAGGTCAGTATTAAGGCAGAAATTTGATGCAGGTGCCTAAAAAAAAGTAAAATCAAATTGTAATTATAAAATCTTATTAGTGAGCGATGGACTGCCCCAAATTCTTGTTTTATAGGATTTTCTCCATCTCCTGATGTTTCTGGGGTATTTATTTCTCATAGGCCCAGAAAGTCCAAAATAAGCTATTTCACTCACACACACAGTGCACTACTCGACGAGTTTCTCCTTCTTGCTCTACTTCGTCAGTTTCTTCAAATATCTCAAAGGAGCTGGCCAATTTCCCAGTTCCCACAGTTAGCCATTTCTTAAATGGATGCCAGCCAACTGACCCAATAATAATCATCCCAGCAGGCTCTTGACAACAGTATGGGGAAGACCTGCTCCAGAGTGATCAACTCTCTATGCATTGATCCTGCTAGCTCTTTTTTTTTTGCCCCTTAGCCGACTGCACCTAATCTCTGAAGGGTGTTTACATCGCTGTGCTGACATTTCAGGTGGATATCAAATGTCCCACTCAAGCAAAATTTTGCCAATTAGGAGAAAATATTGTTCTGTAGGATGTGGGTTTTCAACTAAGAGTCTTGAATACAGAGAAAACAATTTTAATAGCCTTCCCGTGGAGAGGAAACACTTTGACAGATGTTTGCACAGATGCCCACACAACTAAAACGTTTTCACTCAGTGCGAACGTGTGTGTGTTTGTGTGTGTCTGTGTGCAAAAGCTAATGTATGAGAGTAGTATACTACTCTAATTAAACTAATACTTTATCTTAATTTTGAAGTATCTCTCTGGTAACTATTCTTATTTGCACTGTCATTTTATGCTACTGAGGCTACTAAGAAATTGTGGCTATATAAAGGGGAAAACAGTATTTGGCTATTGTAGTAAATGGGCAATTTGACTACTTCTGTCTCTTGCAAGACCCTCCTAAAGGATAGAAATTAACCAAAAGTGACATTCCCACACTGCCCCATGAACAGTGTAGAATGGTTTTCTATTTTTATTTGTGTGTAAGCTTGAAAAACTTTAAAAGTAGCACAAAGCACAAAGATTGCAAATACTTTTTTTTTTTAAAAAGCTGAGTTTCTATGAAAGCATCTCTCTGTGACTTGTCTTCTCAAAATGTTATTGCCAGCAGCTGATATTATCTTCCTCCAACACTTTGACATCCCACTCTTTGATTTCCATCCTGGCAGGTACAATCCAGACACAGACAGCTGGAGTACAGATGTAGCACCCTTGAACAACCCGCAGAGTGCAGTGTGTCTGGTGGCAATGGACAGATATCTGTATGCCATTGGAGGACATGATGGCATTACTTTCATAAGTACTGTAGAGAGGTACTTTAGCACAAGTGCAAACTAAAGGTCAATATCTTACAAAATGAACTGTCATTCCACTTTGTGCAGACTGTAAACAAATGAGACTGTTTTAAAGAGCTCTCACTGAAATGAAAGGTCTCTCTTTAGAGTTTGCAAATAAAATAAATATGTATCTTCCATTCCTAACACAGTCTTCTAATGTGTTTAGTTTACTGTCCATGTATGAAACTTGTTTGTGCTATGAAAAAAAAATCTATAAATGTAGCTAAAACTAATCTAATCATTTTCTTATTTACCTGACATTTCACATTAATTTGATGACAAGCTGAAGAGGCTGACTCAGAGGAAGGAACAAAGAATTCAAGCTGCACAAAAATATCAATGACAGACAGATCACTTGCTAAAATGATAACCTTTGTTTCGTTGTTATAAATATGATCCAAAAATGAACAAATGGACCAAGCAGGTACCGGTGCTGACAAGAAGAACCAGAGCTGTGGCTGCTGTGCTGGAAGGTAACCTGTATATAATGGGAGGGAGTGATGGTGAAAGGACTCAGGTGTGCGATGCTATTGAAAAAGACTATCTTTGTCCTAAACCTCACAGATACTGATTACATCAACAGGATAAAAGGCTGAAATCGAATATTATGCCTAACTTCAATAAGGAAAATCTGTAATCACTCACCTGCATTCATCCCTGGCTGTTTGGCTAGTAGTCGATTCTTTACGTCACTTCCACTCACCCACATTCTCAAACTCAATACTGACATCATTACTGTAGTCCAATCATCTTCTTACGTGCCTCGTTTGAGCCAATCTGCTTACATTAAATCTCAGTACTCCTCTGTTAGTCTCCCTTTTAGATTCTGATTCATGCAGCTCACTTCCTCCCCACCTCAGTCAGAGCCTCCAGCTTCATCTTCACCAGCATCCAAACCCTGGAGTCACTTAAGTCCTTGATGATGGTTATCAGACTCTAATTGGCTAATAGATTTTCCTGTCTAATAATTTTTCTAACACAATAAATCATGTTCAATTCTCCCACATGATTTCTCCTTGTTGAATTAACAATTATTCACTATGAATTAATGTGAGCTAATCATAATAATAATAAAAAAAATGTCTTTCATAAGACAGACCTTTTTTTCACCCACTGTGCTAACCTGCAACCATCCACATTTGGGCCTTTGGAAGCAACAAATACCCAGCATTTTGCTTTGCTTTTATATGAAGATTTTTTTTAAACTAAAAGAATAATAAATAAATAAATAAATAAAAGCTGAAAAATAGTATGTGTTAATATAGGAAAGCTACACTCACAAAAAATATTTTGTGCCCTGTTTGTGACCCGACCTCTTTCTACCCTCAAAAACTGAACTTGCCTGCTTTTGGACATAGGAGAATTTAAGAAACACTTATTGTGTATCTTGACCCCTTTAATTCCATGTATCCCACATTACCACAAGACACACACATGCATACACACTTACAGGCAACCGCTTCAACCTTGCCAAAGATAAACACGGGTCACTTGTTCCTAACTATTTTTGTCTGTGAGAAGTGCACATCGGTGCAATTCCCACAACCATTTTTTGGTTCCCATCAAGTTCTTGGACACAATCTTGGCTTGGAATATCCAACATGTTTTTTTTTACAAATTGAAAAATGTACATATATTACAGGAAACACTTTTAGCTTATTGCGTAGAGTAGATTAGTAAAGCCTGTGTTATAGGTCTTAAACCCAGGGCTTAGTGTTTCTCTGCGGGTTCAATACTTGTTTTTAAGATTGCCTCTTTTTGTATATTAGTGCAGTTCACATTTTCCTTTGGCATTTATTATTTCCCCTGTCTGCAGTCTAGTTCATCTTCTTGGTTATGTAATATTTAGTTATCCCTTTCTATTTCCCCTGTCTTCCCCTGTGTTCCCATGCCTTCTGTCAAGTCTTTGTCTGTTAATGATGCCATGTTTAGTTACTTCCTGTTTTATTCTGCTAGTATCTTGTCTCTTGTGCACTCTGTTTGGCTTTGCTTTCTTTGTTTTGTGTTCCCAACAAGTGTCAGCTGTGTTCCCTGGTGTGTCCTGTCTCTCTAATTACTTGGTGTGTATTTATTGTCTGAGTCTCCCTCTGTTGTTTGTTGTATCCTTCCCTCATGGCAGTTTGTTTACCTCCTCGAAGGGTCCTCATTTATTTTTCCTTATGTGCTGCTCTGCATTTCTTTTGGGGTTTTTTCTTAAGTTCCAGCAATAAAACTGAGTTTTTGAGTTAATTTCTGCCTCCTGGATCCTGCATCTAGGTCCACACTCTGCCTGCCACACAGTCGTTCCCATGACAACCTGGGCATTTTTCTACATAAACACTCCCAACCTGTAGTGCTACACACATGGTGTATGTGGTTGTGCATTAAATAGTATACATGGCCTCCCCTCACTTGTGCTATCTTCTAAATGTTCCCCAGTGTAGCGGTACAACCCTGCAGATGGAACCTGGTCGATATGCACGCACATGCTGAGTCACAGAGAGAGTGCTGGTTGTGCTATGTACCTGAGACACCTCTACATGGCCGGGGGCAAAGATGAGCTCAAGCTGGAGCTCCATGCAGCTGCAAAGGTTCAATTGTGACACCATGAGGTTGATGCCTGTGAAACACATGAGGAGTGAGAGGGTAGATCGGTACAACAGACATAAACTGTTCTCTCTAAAAAAAAAACTTCTGGCCATATTTGCATACGAATGATAAAAATGGAAAATATGGAGCGAGGAAATATGAGTGACATGAATGAGAGAGGACCACATGATTTTTCTTTTGTTTTATTGTTTAATAATTTACACTGCAATAAAGGGTTCTTACTGAAAACATTTTCTAGCATGCTTTCACTGGATTGTGATGGTGCTGATGATTAAAATGAATTCATTATAAAGTTAGAGGACCCAAATGTAGGATGCTAGACGAGTAAGAAAGTTAAAAAAAAAAGTATAATTGATAAGTATAATATAAGTATAAGTATAATAAAGTATAATTGAGTAAGAGAGCATGAGTGAAGCTAATCAGGGCAGGGAATGCAAACATACAAAATTGAAACAAGACAAATGCACAACAAAACAAGGAGATTCAGGAGACGTTGGGGAAAGAACGGTCAGGGATTGACAAAATAAATCAGGAATCAAAACTAAACAAATTCAGCACTGATAACAGTATATTGTTTTCAGTGCTCACCATCTCCGTTTCATATATTGGCATACCAGCTTTTGGCAGCTAAACAAAACACTAAGTGTCACTTAGCAGTTATGTGTCACAAACTTAGTTTGGCTGGATGATGGCATTTTCACACTATGGGCATAAAAGTATCTATCAAATTTGAGCCAAACCAACTATATTCTAAAATATTTGACTGAACATATTTGAGTGAAACATCTGTCATTGTACTCTGGTACAATGTGAAAAGTCTACACAGATTTATTTTACAAATGTAAAGCAGCACACTCGCAGGTCACTTTGTTAGGCACACATTTTCAACTGCTGAGTAACATAAATTCTGTTCGGCCAATCAGAGGTTTGGGGGAAGTGTTAGAATGATTGGAGGTGATTTAAGTGACCTTAAAGTGGCCAAGATTCGCTTTGCATTCACTTAGTGGCTTTTGAGCCACATGAGCTCAAGAAACACTGAGGTGCCACAGTCTGAGTATTTCCCTCCATATCTTACAACACTACCACTGCTGATCCACTGGGATTTTCCCACACAAACATCTCTAGGGTTTACAGAGAGTAGCCTGAAAAAGAGAAAATATCCAGTGAGTGGCAGTTCTCTGAGTGCAAATGCCTAATTGTTCCCAGAGGGAGAATGGCCAAACTGCCTCCAGCTGACAGGAAGGAAGCAATAAGTCAACAAACCACTTTTTAAAATGAAAATATGCAAAGTAATAAATATGATAGCCTTATAAATAAATATATAGAAAACCATTTTTTTCTGGCACACTTTGGATCCCTTAGTACCACCTGAGCAATATTTAAACATCATAGCCTGCCTAACTATTGTTACCGACCATGTCCATCTCTTTATGACCACAGTGTACCCATCTTCTGATGGCTGCTTCTAGCAGGATAACGCACTATGTCACAAAACTCAAATTATTTCAAACTGCCTTCTTCAACATGACAACGATTCACAATTGATTTCACAATGATTTCACAACTGGCCTCCACAGTCACCAGATCTCAGTCCAACAGAGCACTTTTTGGGATGTGGTGGAACAGATTTGTAGTGCAGCTGACACATCTGCAGCAACTATGTGATGCTGTTATGTTAACATGGACGAAGATATCTGAGTAATGTTTCCAACACCTTGTGGAATCTATGCCACAAAAACCTGAAGCAGTTCTAAACGCAAAAGAAAGACTAATCCAGAAGTGTAATGTAAGTGTAAATAAATGCTAAATCTTTCCAGTAACTGTTGAGATTATTTACTTTTGATGAGAATAGCACCTTAATGACACAATTTCAAACATTGGACTTTGAGTTTCAGAAAGTTTTTTCTACTCTTGACTCTGTATGATATCAGTGAGATCAGATGTCCATAAACAGTCACGCTGGTCTGGTTTTGACAGCAATCCTACTGACATCTTGTTTAAACCTTCTGTATGTGACAGGTAATCATTTGGGAGAAAGTTTGCATGAAAGGGGTGGACTTAAAGAGATAGAGAATAAAATGGCTTGTTTCCCACAGTGGAAACAAGGCGCAGTATAAGATAAATGAGGATACTTCAAGAAAACACTTGGAATAGTTTTCAGCACTGAAACAAAGACTTGGTTCTTTGTAACATAATCTGAAATCCTGGGATCAACAAAGTATATATATGTCTTTCTCTATCTTACTTGTGTATTTTCAGATATCTCTTGTAGTCTTCAGTGGCGCACTGCTGGCTGTAGGAGGATCTGATGGTTTCACCCATCTGAAAACAACAGCAGTTTACAGCCATGAAAACAACACATGGAGGTAAGAGGAGAACTGAATTTGTGACAAAACTAATACAAAATGATTGCTACAAGCATCAAATGATGCCATAAGCCCTGACATAATTTTGTTTTGATTCCCTGTTAATTACATTTGCAGGAAACATGAAAGCCATAATGTAAACAAGCTATGAACTGAATCACTATTCAATGACATCAATTAGTAGTAGAGAGCTATAAAGAGGAAATGTATTTACATTTAAACATCATGAAGGGCACAGCAGGCCACGAATGCATTAGCATAAAACATCAAATATGTTGTATAAGATATATTGATACAATATATTATATTAATATTTTCCCGGAGGATTATTGTTTACACTTTGTTGGTAATATGGGAGAAGGATTAACTAATCAAAATAATTTTATGTTTAACTGGATTGTTCGAATCATTTATGTTTAGTAAATGTAATTACACTGGATGTGGCAGGTTCAGATAATGGTGTTAAAGGGAAAAATACAGACTCTTACTTTGGTAAAAATCAAGACACAAAAAAGAGGAGAGATGTCTCTTCCAAAATTAGTTAAAATTCAATGTAACATTACATCGATTAATGTTAAAGAAAGTGTATGCAGGATGAAAATATTATAAGCGAGACAAATATATAGTCTCTTTGTGATTCATGCACTGTGCTCATGTATGGCTCCTATATATTATATATGCCTTCAGGCTGCAAGCTGAATCTGGGTGCTTCACTGTCTGAGCATGTTTCCCTTTCCATCTGTTTTTAGACACTTTGGAAGCATGAAGAGTAAGCATCCAGGTGGGAGAGTGGCTGCGCTGTGCTGAGACTCAACAATACTCATATTATATGAGCAGGACAGAAGTGTTAGAGAAAAATAGCCTAATGGATGTAGGCTCAGGGACACATTGCAATATGGTTCAAGTAAAGGCAGTAGAATAAATAAATAATGGAGGAGTTCGCTACAAAATGAGACATAGCTGCATTAGTACATGGTGACAGCTAACTAAAATTAAAGCACATCACATGCTACCCAGTTTTGATCTTTTATGTCTGTTGTCTAGAAATTATAAACAGATGAAACTGTAGAAAGCAGATTTCAAGAATAGGTTAACTTTTGGATTGACAGACTTAAAATGTAGATTTTATACAATTCTGAAAAAGAAAAAGCAATCAAGTAAAAATGAGACAATCACAAAAATGCTCATAATATGAAAAAGTGAATCAGTGTTTCAAGGGATAGCACCATTTAAGATGATTTCATTTTAACTCATGAGCTTGCTAATTAAATATTAATGTGGAGTAACAGGTGTTAGTCATGGATAAATCATAGCTAAGGCACGGACTTGGAGGTAAAAACATAGCAAGCGCATATTGTTAGTCTTACAATGAGGCATGGTTCATGTGAAGTGTGTTAAAAGTAACCAATCACAGCTCCTTTCTGAGTTATTTCAATAAGCTGGAGACATCTTTGAAATTTATGTAGACGTTAATCATATCACTGAATTTTTGCAAGTGGCTCAGTCTATTCAAAGTATGCGGGAAATGACTGTAAATGACCCACAGCAGTGACTGTAAATAAAGTGCTTCACCATATTTAATCATTGAGCTTGTGTAAACATCCACTGATAGGAAGGGTAAGTGCCTGCTGCGGTGTAAACCAACAAAATCAGACAAATCAAGTGGAGAAGAAAATCTGTGGGAATCAAGATCCTTAGCGAGACTAGTGAGTGAGTGAGTGAGTGAGTGAGTGAGATCTGACTGCTGGCATGGGAAAGCATAAGAGGCTGTGTGGGCTTTAAAACGATGACGCTCAGAGCTCTTTCCCCTGGAGAATAATGGGCTGAAATGTGGAGAGGCTCAGCACAAGGAACGCACACAGAGTAGCGCGGCTTTTCCACAGACACACAGGAACCAGCGGTGTCTCCCCAGTCGTGCCACTGTGCACACAGAATGAATATTTTCTTCAATGTGAGGGGGACAGTTGTGAGGCAAATAGCAGAGGACAGAGCAGCTGTTACAGGTATGGTTTAACAGAAATACATATATACATTTATGTATGTAATTTTTCCCTGTGTGTTGTAGGAAGATACTGCAAGTGTAAGTTGCCAAGACTCTACATGTGCTGTGTATATGCTCCATAAAATGTTGCTGGATATTGATAATTATAAGGATCAACAAATAACTTAATAATTTTGGGGACTGTTGTGATGTTTTGGTCTTTTCCTGTCCAGTATGCAGCTAAGAGTAAAGCTCCCCCCCACATGCAATTTATCGTGTGGTAGTGGAAATATAATAGTAGAAGAATAGTTGCACTTTAATGCACTTTTTTTTTTCCAAACAAACATGTTTGGATATATAGGTACATCTGTCACTACCCATTAAATACCACTTCTTAAAAATAAATAAATAAGAGCCAGTCTTTTGCCTTGACATAACTTTGAAAGAATTCTGCGCTGTCATGATTTGGGGTGGGAATAACCGTGACAGCGCAGAACTGCAGAATCTATTATTAGGTTTTTTTTTTCATTTCACTAAAAGCTCTTTTTAAATTAGAAATTTCCTGTCAGCATTAAACGCTTCAGTTTCCTCGGCAGACGACGAATTATTCCAAGGTTGTCCGGTAGGTGGCGAGGCACCGGTGGTGACTTCAGGTTAGGAAATCAGCGCCCCTCACCCGCTGTGTCCTGGGAAGCAAGGATGAGGATGATGATGTTGTCCGGACAGCGTGGAAACCCGGTGGACAGCGCGCTTACTTGATGTGTTACTTCATATGCGTAAGCAGACGTTACATGGCAGGAGACAACAGCGAAGAGAAGCTGTACTTTGAGTGATTCCGAGGGCAAGGGTTGTTATATAACAGCAGCTGACAACGGTTACAGGGGACTGCGAGCTAATTAAAAAGACGAGCGCAAGTTTATCGTTAACTTAACGTCCGTCCTCCTTCCGCCACGAAATGTAGTTCGGCAACAGTGGCAAACAAAGTTGTTGCTAAGCGACAAGGAAGTCAGTCGGTTGTTTTTTGTTTTTTTTTCGCCCATGAATATTTACGTTTAATGTCAGGTGTGCCATAATCGCGTACATGTGATAATGATAATGGCAGGAAGTTAGCAAGTCAGGCTTCGCGCTTTGGCGTCAGGAGACCCTTCTTTGGGTTGATGGGATTTAACTAAACCCCCAAAGCTCACTGTTGGATCCCTTTTCTTCCCACCTCTGATCACAGGAGCTAACTTCCACCCCACAACTCTTGCAATTGTCACTTTCCAGTGATGACAGAGCTTTCGCGGGTACTCGTTGTTGGGAAGCATCCTGTGTCGCACACGCAGTGCAGTATGGAGAACGAATGGAGATTATTTAAATCAAACCTAAGTTTACGATGCTGGGACCTCGGCCAGAAACGGGAGCACAGCCAGGTAAACGAAGTTAACAGGAAATCACAGGGTACAGATGCACCTATGTGTTTTAACGCGTATAAGTTCAGCGAATATCATCAAGTTTATTGTAAAGCTTCGGTGGCAGATGCTGTACCGTGAAGTAAGATTATTATTATTTTCTCTGTTATTTATATTGTGTTGCCATAACATCTGTGGTGGACGTAAATGCAGATGTTTTGGTTGTCATGAAAATATCATGACTGCATTTCTGCGTTATGTATGTCTGTATTAATTGTATCTGTATTAAAGCTGAACCCTTGGTAATTGCAGTGAGGATGGGCTGATTCGCTGTGATGGAGAGCATTTTTCTGCCATTGTTCATCACTGCAAATCAATACAGTTATCAGCTTTATATTGATGCTCAGTGGGCTCTTCCAGGATTCCATTACCTTCATTCATAGGGGCCACTGAATGCCTTGATTGAGTCAGAAAATAATGTGAGTTTGCTTTAGAATAGCATCATCAGCTGGGGAAATCTTGGTGTCCTGCCTCTCTGTGGAGGTTAAAAACGTTTGAAGAGTCAATTCTGATGGCTCAATCATCCAACACCTTAATAAGTAACCCGCCCCCATTTTTCCACTAATTAAAAGTTTTGTTGTCACTAACAAACTTTTTTCAAATGTGGAATTTTGATAAATATGTTTCACAGATGATGGTTTTAATCACAGATTTCCTTTTTTTGCTTGCAGACTGTGCTGAGCATTATGTCTAGATATTGGTCTCTGCATTGAAATCTGAAAGGCAGTTAGTCTCATCTGACCTTTTGAAATACATAATTCTGAAGAAGACGATTGCAGATTTTTACAGCCATTGTAAGTTGAATTTGATTCTTTTTAGTCTTCTTCTCGCCCTGGTTCCCGTTATTTATTTAAAGACGAGTTTTATGCCTTCCCTGCACATGCTTTTCCTCGCTCCATCTGCTCTCTTTGGTCTGAATCCACGACATTCGCTCCATTAAAAGGAGACACTCTCTTACCGCAAGCGACTCTTTTTCCCTTTTATTGTGGTCACTTTGCCTCCTCCATTAAGTGAGCTCTCAGAGGTCACAGGCTCTGTATTTTTTTTTGCTTTTATACTGTATGGGGACGTGCTAATTTTACTTGCACAGCTGAATGTACAGTTCTCTGTCTCTTTTATCTTGTCATGTAGTTCTTCTTAACTTCTGATGTCTCCTAAAGTAAAGAACACATTGAGAGTACTATATTCTTTATTCTTCTGCATTCACCTCCTTTTGTTTCTGGTTTTGGCTTTCTTTCCTCTCCACCGTACTCGCGGTCATAACCTATCTCTCTTTTCTCTGTCTGCCCTTCTGGGGGACTGTGCCTTCACTGTTAATAAGGGAGATCATGTTTCTGGTTGCTATTAGCCCACTCAAGATTGCCCACACCGTAGTATGAAAACCACAGACACACACTTAGCTCTGTATTACCCACTTATTTTCCCTCTGTAGACAGTTTAGCAATAAACCAAAGGCACATCAACAGAAAGTCTAGGTTTATCTTTTAGCTGGAAATGTAAAAAAAAATGTCATGGAAGTGCAGACACGGATGCCCATCTTGTTCAACCAGACAGATGAAGCTTTGGTATATTGTACCTACACTGTATGTATTTAAGAACGGTCTTTGTCCTGTTTCTGAAATGACCTTCCATCTGTTTGTTTTGCTTCATGGGCAGAAAAAAATGTGCTAACAGCATCTTGACAAGGGAATCCCTCCTCACTATTGCAAAGATTAAAATGTACACTAGGGTGCCTTTAATAAACACATGCAGATAGTAGCTGATTAACCCACTTGCTGCTTTCCACTTTATGAAAAGATGCAATATAAAAAAGTTAAGCACCATCGAGTGGAGATGTTGGAGAGGGACAACTCAGTAATATCAAACTGTACCCTTGCATAAATGTGTTGGTGTAATCCTGCTCTATGTAAAAACCAGAAAGTTTGAGAGTGCGCAGTGGATGTGATCGACCTCTTTCAAAAGGTCTTAAGAGGAGAGTTTTTATAAGTGTTGTTTAATCTCTCTTTTCTCTCTCTCTCTCTCTCTCTCTCTCTCTCTCTCTCTCTCTCTCATTCATCATTGACGTCCCCCTGTAAGAGCCAGTGATGAACCCTCCACGCCGATCATCGAGTTCCCTCGGTGACAGGTAACTTCCTGAAGAACTTCCCTACATGTGTTACTGTGTGACAAGGTGGAAACGCATACAATAATTAGCCACAATATTTGAAAAAAACAGCTGCCTAATTTTGTGTAAATGCATATTGTTCTTTGAAATTGGTTTTTACCTGTAGTGTGCCTCCACTACTACTGCTCCATAGATTGCCTTATCAAAATGTAATGAAAGTGTTTGGGCAAAAGCTTTAAGTGTTGAGTTACCAGCTCATGGAGACTTGCTTCATTTGCAGGCTACATTCTGCTTCACTGAGTGAATGGGTTAAATGCAGAGAGGGATTTTCCCCACGGGGACCAATAAAGTACACTTTCTTCTTCTTCTTTTCTTCTCATAAATTTGATGGGATTTAAATACAGTCAGCCAAACAGAAAACTAGACAATTTATTACATAAAGCACCACCACAACCACAATAACCTTGAGCTCTAGTCCATGACTTGAATTAGCAGAGCAGAAGCCTTGGAGACAAGTGCTGACTACAGCTTCCATCCACCTGTTAGTTGCCATAAATTAAAGTTTTGTTCTAAAAAGTAAAATAATAAATGACAATAGGTGCAAGAGAAATGAAAAATGAAAAACATTTTACTTCAGCTAATTTATTTGCACCAATCTCATTTAATATCAGTGTGAGTCATTAGGCTACTGCATAGTGCTGACATTTAAAGCTGCATTAGTTACTTCTAGTTCCTCCTTTTCCTTGAAACATATTGCATGTGGAGCTGGTGAGAGAGAGCTGATGTGAAGTAGTATTAATCAAGGTAATGGCGTCATGTAGTATTACACGAAGTGTAATATACACTTCTCAGCAATTGTTGCAACAAACCATCATCCTTCTGGCTTCATTTCTAATGTCTGGATTTTAACTGTTGACATTCTGGTTGCAGTAGTTTTTAATTTGCCTGTCGTTTTATGTGACCAGGGAAATGTTTATTGGGGATGGACCAATAAGGCTGCAGCTGCAGCAATAATGTATATTGTAAAATGTAAATAGGTTGCATATTCATATGTCGTTCCCTTCCTCCTCTGGTGGGCCATTTTTTTTTTCTTTTTGAATAATGCATGTATGCATGTTTGTATGTTTCCTTTGTTTAATAATACAAGATGTTTGTGAAATAAGTCAGTGGCATCAAGTCACATGGTTTAGATTATTATCCATGTCAGGATTTAGGCTTAAAATAGGGTCTGTGTGCCCATTGCAAACCATTTCGGCTTAAGCTGTTTTCTCAGCTGTGTTAGCAGCACAAGAGCTTAATAGCTGGTCAAGAATCTTCATTGTCATTATCAGTGTGCTCAGTGTGTCATCCTCATAAATGCATGTCGTGTTTACTTGGGATTTCATGGAATGGATAATGGGCCTTTTCTGTTTGCTGTGGTTTCCTTTTTGTCCCATGTGAATAAATTGGCATGTGAGCATTACAGTAAAATGTTTGTCATTGTTCCCCCGAGCAACCACCTTTGTGATTGCAGACAAGTGCATTATACAACCATAACTTTCCTCACATATGTTTTAAAACTTTGTAATATGCTTTTTCAGTTAGAGCCAGCCTCTAGATTAACAGCGTCACGTACACTTTTGTTGTGTCTGTTCTCAGCTGAATACGTTGTTTTAAAATGTCACTGTTGTACTAGCAGACAGGTTGCTGAGCAGATTCTGCTGTCTTTCTCGTCATGCAGGCCATCCACTGAGACCGTGCAGAAAAACAACAGCAGCAACTCTGGTGTTATTCTGGACATCTCAGCTCTCAAGATGGCCGATGTGGATTCAGGGGTGCCTCCGCTCCCACCTCGTTACCGATTCAGGGACTTGCTGCTGGGGGACCAGACATTTCAGAATGATGACAGGTAGCACGAAAAGCTCTCTTTAAGTTTGTGTGTGTGACATGTGAGAGACTGCCCAGGAATATTGTGGATCTTTTTTGTACAATAACAACAACAGAGAACCTGAAATCTTGCAGTCTTTATTAAGAAGAAGTCTCTCCTAGAGTAAATGACAATAAATTGAGCAAACTGATACTACTTTGGCCAGAATTCTACTGAAATAAGAAAATCACATAAAATAGAATTAGCTGAAAATTCTACTTGTAACAGCTGTAACGAGATTTGTGTTTTTCAGGGTATAGCTGGATTAAGTATTTATTTATTTATTTATTTATTTATTTATTTATTTACCCTTGACTGGCGCTACAGTCACCAGAGTGCTGTAGTGTTTGGGAGTACAGTTATCGCTGCGGTTGGAGAGGCAGACCAACAGATGCTGTTTGCTACCCAAGAGGGGAAAAATTAGCCTCAGGCATGGCTGAGTGCTGTGGAGCTCTCCATGGTGCTGAAATGAAGGCATCTCACTAAAGGATCAGCAGTCCATTGTATACTGGCTTGCAAAGAGGAAACTGGCAGCCAAAGTTTTGTATGGTGGACTTACTTTTGATTTATCAGAGATTTGTGTGTTAAAATGAACTTTCACTATTTCAACTTGTGAGACTTTATATGAAGGCTTCCATAACGTTTTATCCTGAATGCACTGCGGCTCAGTGATGTTGAAGCTGTGTTCCTGCTGTAGGTGAATCCAGTTCCTAATCCAGTTCCCCGTTCTACACTATGGAGAAGTATGGAGACGACACCCCCCCCCACCCCCCCCCCACACTCAACACACACATGAATACATGTGCACTCGTTGATTGAGTGAGAAATGACACACACACACACACTGCTTTGTTATATTTCCTAGTTGAGAAGGGAAGTGATATTAGTTTTCTAGTTTTCACAGCTTTCCTGTTAAAAACAACAGGAAAAAGGAGCAGAACCATTGAAGCTTCCAAAAGACGTGTGGTTGTGTTCTCAGTATTTTGTTCTGTTGCATTTGATCCATTTGAGTTCGAGAAAAAGACTTATGAATACTGGTGGTTATAAGCAAAGACTAAAACCAGACGCTTTGCCTACAATGTTATCTCACAAGGTGTCCAAACACTCTCAGACAATGAGTGAAAATTGCTTAAAGAAACAGGAATGACAGGGGACTTAAGAAGCTTTTTTTGCTAGGCTACAGCAGATGCTGTATCTGAAAACACACTAAATGGCATGACCCTAGTGGTATCTGGAGGTATCTGACATTCTGCCAGTTCATACTGCAGTTGCCTGGACAAATCAGATGGAGCTGAAGGTGGCAATCACATCTAGCCGGCAATTATGGACAGTGTTTACGTGGGTGAACATGACCTCTCATGGTGTATTCACATAATAAAAATGTGCACCCCTAACATCCAACAAAAGGCAGAGGAGGAGGAGGAGTACAACTGATAGCTTAAATCAGAAACATTTTTTCAGAACTTACCATTAAGTCCTATAATTTCACTCACTTCTCTCAAAGCCCACTCCTTTTCTCCCTATCCTTGTCTAGAAGTGCAGTTGAATCAGACAGCTCCAGCTGCCCACAAACACAGTCAATAAATTAGTTCTCAATTTCTCATTGTCAGCATCAGGATAATCCCAGCTCTAAGGGACATACTGAGAAGCAATTTATATTCCAAAGTTAAAATATTGTAATTCCTGCAAGATGCTGATTTCCCTTGATTTGTATATCAGTTTGCTTTGCTGCATAAACTCTGTCTGAAATCTGGCCACAAAGAAACTTTGCTTTGCTTGGTGTAATCACAGCATAACAACTGTTGACAGAAAACAAAGCTCTCCCTATCAATGTAGAGGGGCAGTTGCTGCGCAGATATTGATTTTGATTAACACTTCATTTTGAGTAATGCCCATTATATTTTCCTCTTCACTTACATTATGCTCTGGTTCAAAGTAAAAAGATAGATGTTTATCTTGCCCTAAGGTCCAAAGACTTGGACAGTTTGTCACTAGAGAGTCTGTGCTGCTATTTAAATGAAGTAAAGTTACAATGTGTTTTTTGTTTTTTTGTCAGTACTGTTTGATTTCTGAGGTTTATACGATTTCAATAACTGATGTTTGCTCACAATGAGCCAGACCAAGTCTTAATTAATGAATTGGAATAGATAACTTGCAAATGCTTTGGTATACCACTACCTATCAGTTTATTTCTTTGTTCATCTGCCTAATGTCACTGGGGATCCTATCAGTTAAACGCCATCACTATGTTTTTAGAGAGAAATGCAAGGCATGTGTCTACAGATAACATTTAGAGCAGCAGAAAAATACACAATCCCCACCCCCACAACCCACCCCCCACTACACGCACACATGTTTATTGTTCCTGTGTGCTTTCCCAGAGTGCGCAGAGGTTTCCCTTTTACTGCATTAGCCATTTAATGTTGACAAACAAGTGGTTTAAGTGAAAGTGAGATAATGCAGAACTTGTGTGTAATATATCTCGCTGTATGTTTAACAATGGAAATGCATGGAAAATATACATGGCAATATAGTCATTAGGTAACATATCTCTTATCTTTCGTCCCGTATGGGTTCTGTGTCATGTATCTTAAGACTGTTCCCCTGCAAATGAATGTTTTGCTGAACATTATTGAATTGCAGAAGGTAATTAGAGCTTGTTGCTTAGCTACCAGCACATGTATGCCTTAGTGTGTGTGTACATATGCATGCACATTCTTGGTGTTTCCACAGAGCCACGTAATTCACAAATCCTGCCAAGAAAAACAGAGGATAACCAAATCCAAACAACAGCTGTAAAACACATAGATACACATGTACATATACACAGGAAATCAATAGGAAAAGCACCAAAAAGTACACTGCTATTGATACTGTCTTATGCCAGTGCAGAGTAATCCCTATTTTCTGATCTCTGGAGTGGAAATTCAAACAGATGATGTCACTGGGCCTTGGGGACACGCTTTTTCTAGCTTGATGATCTTCTGCATGCTCATGGGTTGAGATGTTGACTATTTCCTGTGCTGAACCTTTGTGAAGTCTGAAGCCTGAAAACAAATTACCTCCCAGAGGGAGGAATCGGCACCTTGCTGCCCTGATGACCTTCTGTATCTGTTTTTCTTTCATTTGTCATGATGTGCTTTTAGAGTTAAAGGCAGTGGGTTGCAGAGATAACGCACCAAATATAGATACATCACAAAGGGAGTCCACCAAGGCACCGGGTTATCAGAAGCACATAAAGGGGAGGGGGCAGTTTGTTGCAAAGTGAATGAAATATTAATAAAATAATGGCGATAAGGCCATTCACTGCTTATGGCCTTATCGCCAAAAACAAAACATATTAGTAATCTGTTTCGTTTTTGTGTTATCTTCTACAGTGATTACTATCTTGCAAACCATTCTAAGAGTTTTAATCCACAAAAATGGCTTTTTGGTTAGACGGTGTTCTCTCATGCATGTAGAGTTATTGCTACTCACTTTAATTGGCATAATTTAGATGAGATTGCTCAACTTGCTCATGTTTACTGGAACCTGCTTTGTTGTAGTCGTGTTTTAGATTTGCAAAGGACTGGGGGGAGACAAAAGCCAGATACTAAAACCGTACTTTTTTTGTGCCTGGATGTGAACTCATTTATTGTGGAGAAGTGCCCGAGTGTCACTGTGAATGTATTCTTTGGTGTTTTTCTGTTTGTACGCAAATGCAAATTGTTCAATGTGCGACGGTACAACAGTATTAAGCCCTTCTGTGCTGTCTATGTAAGTGTTTCCCTTTATTTCCACTCATCTCTGTGTCTGTAGTGTGGATGTGGGCGTACAGTGTAGATGCCTGTGTGGGGAGGAGGGGGGTAATCTCCCTCCTGGGCTGTCATTATCTCCAGGGTTGGGTTTCAGAGGGCCATAATGACGACTTGGTTGTGTGGGCGCTGAAGAGCAGCATTCACACTGAAGTCGAGCAATTTGTGTGTGTGTGTGTGTGTGCATGCACTAAACAGGTGTTCGTGTATGTGCCCTGAGTGTGGGCACGCTGGTGTATGGACCTGTCAATGTCTGATTATATATCTGAGTGTGTGTATGTGGGTTTATTCCTCAGTCTGTCAGCCAGCTAACCTCAATCAAAGTCAGAAATGGAAACAGCCCACCAAATTCATGTACAAATGCCAATAGAGTTAAAAACAGAGCAGAAGAAAATTAGTTGAATCTGTCTTATCTCTGTGGTCTTTTTTGTGTTTTTGTGTTTTTTTTTCTTCTGGCCTCTTATCAAGGCAGGGTCCCCTGGGTGTGAAGCTGACAGGGTGAGTGTTAATCGGTCACCTTATCAACTCGACACATCCTTGTGAGTCAAATAGAGCCACTTGCAGTAGTGATCTAATACTGACTTGTGATCTGCTGTCAAGGAACAGCTGGTCTCAGATTAGACTCATTCATTCATATTGCCATTTATAATTCTGAATTATTTCATAAACCTCAGTTGTTAGATTTTTCCAAGACACCAGGCTGTATGTTTCTGGTCAATCAAAAATGTCATGTTTTGTGAAGTGGAGTTGGACACACTTTGACTCAACATGGTTTTGTTTTGACCATATAAATACTGCAAAAGCAAACTCCATGCAGAATTACACATCCTGAGACAATAATTGTGCACTGATACTGGCAGCAGCTGTTTGTTTGCACTGATTCTGTGGCAGAAGTGGCTATTGGGATTTGATGCCTGAATGATTTCAATCGGACCGAGTTTAGGAGGAGGATAAGATACAGAACAAAGCGAAAGGGGAATATGATGAGCAGAAGGAGCACAAAAACTCAAAGGAAGGGAACATGTTGGAACGAGTAAATGGGATGGAGGAAAGAAGAAAGACAAAGGACCAGAGGGAAAGTGATGAGTGAAACTGTAAAGATGAGGATGGATTGGTCCAGCTAGATATAATCAGATAATACCAGGTGCAACGTGCACACAATGATGCCTTTTGTTAGTGAACAACTTGAATGCCATTTAAATGCATGCAGCAAATTCATTTCATCATATATAGGGGGCAGAAATGGAAAAACTTGTCCTTATACTGATGTCTTTATACATTTGTCACTTATTATCTTATGTAACAAGCACACACAGAGACGTTTTTGTCGTACATTTACATTTGATGCAAAGTTACTGATGTTGACTTTTTCTTTCAAATAAAACGGCTAATGCTTTATGCTTAATGTTTGCAAATAATTATGACTTATTTTTTAAAGAAGCCAAACAGAAAGTGATATATGGTTATATTTGACTTGATCTAGCTATACCCTGAAAAACACAAATCTAGTCACAACTTTTACAAGCAAACCCTAAGTGAAGTACCATCTGTAGGTCTACTAGAAGATGTGAATGCAGCATTGCAGACAATCCTTACTGTGACCATCAATGAAACCAACCAGCTGATCTACACCACAGTGCCTGTGATTTCTGAGATGCTTGGCTATAAGATGAACAGCCAGTAGATAAGATGAACAGTGCCGTCCATGGAGAAAGAGACTAGAGGCCAAGATCAAGATAGCACGGAGGGATGTTAGCCAACTATCGGAGCTGCAGAAAAGTGCGATAAAGAAACACCAAGCTGCCCGTTACCTGAAGACTGCCAGACAAAGACTCACAGCTTTCACCAGCTGGTTGAAGAGGTTTACTAGAGAGGTAAGAGAAGTGTACTCTCAGTGGAAGGGGAATAATATGAGAACAGCCCCGCCAATGCTGGACAAGGAGCAATAATGGTTGCGGATATGGAAGAAGGACAGCAATGCTTAGTGTCTAGTAGACTCCCAGAAGGGACCCATTCAACTACCGGCCGCTATAACCTGCCTTACTATCACATGGAAGTTCCTGTCAGGCATCATAGCGGCTAAGAAGAACAGGCACATGGCTCAATACATTAGCTGGGCACAAAAAGGAATTAGCAGTGTACCAGAGCGGGAAAACACCAGCTATTTGTAGACAGAGCTGTTGCCCAAGACTGCAAGATCAAGCTCACCAACCTGTGCACTGCCTGATTAAATACAAGAAAGCCTATGACTCAATGCCTCAAACATGGATCCTGGAAAGCCTAGTATATAAGATCAACAGGACCCTAAGAGCTTTTATTTGTTTACATGTGTATATTAAACAAAATACATTTTTGTACTTTGCATTCCTCTCCAGGACATATACCAAGATTTGTTGATTGGTCTTTGCATAAAAAACTCATGTAGTACCTATAGCTACAGGCAAGGACATAAAATGCAGCTGTACAATATGTGGGTGATGATAAACAAGTCTAATTATTCACTGCAGGAGCCTCTATACACTGACTGTAGCTTGAATAATTGAAGAATGAGGGAACAAAGTCTGGACTTTTTAGGATCCTTGGATATTCGGTCATCACGTTGTAACCGCAGTGATAAAAAAATAAGTTACTTCATAGTATAATAGTATAAATAAAATTAGTATAAATTAGTATACATTAAATGTAATGTCACAGAATATCACCATGTGACTCATTTATTCACTAAATATATTCCTTAACTCTTCTGACATGTAACTCTGTAGTTGAATCATGTATACATCACCTACTTTGTCTCAAGTGTGTTTACAATTCCTTTAGTCTGGTCTGTTTATTGGTTTTCTGTCTTAAATCTCAGCATTTCAGTAATAGTGTTCTATAAACGTTTCCTTCTTGAACATTTCCAGGGGTACTCACTGGTTTCTGCCACCACAAAGTGTTTATGACTACAGTGACCTGATTCAAACTGCTGTATGTATGTCAAAACACTGTATCTCTCATTTCCTCCACTAGTTTTTCATTTGATTATATGATTATATGTAGCTAATAAGCAGTTACATATAGCAGCATTTTCCAAATTTTTGTTGATAGCAACAAATGACAGCTGTCGTTTCATTTGCTGTGGCAAGCATTGTAATTAAGCTATCGCCTGTTTGTGTCCCTAGTTTCCATGCTGTCCAAATTATTAGTATGTAATGATAAAGGAGAAACGGCAACTTGAATACCATGAGACATTTTGCATCGCCAATTTCGACCTGATGACTTCCAGACGTCATCTCACTTAAAAGTCTGATGTGCTTCAAAATGTGTGTGTGTGTGTGTGTTGTTACTGGTGACATGTGCATTTCCGCTTAGCAAACAGAGCTTGAAATTAAGACCATAGGTGGCATTAGTCATCGCAATCAGCGCAGAGTGGGTAGGCGACACTTAAGGACGGCAGACTTGTTCTCATTAGCTGCGGAGTGGCTGTGTTTTTCTTGACATGCTGTGAGTTTAAGAGTTGTTGTTATTGTCACAATGAAGTGCAGGACCCAAGCATGTTGTCCAATTTCTGTCTATTTTGAGACAAGTTTCTCTAAGGATTTGTTCAGCCAGTGAGCGGAAATGGTGGAAATGAGTCTGTCGAAGCGTTGCATTGCTAAAAAGCCCAATTTGTAGGGAGCTCTGTTTCGACGATTTCTAGCCAGATTTATTTCCCATCAGCGCAGTGGAGGTATTAGTGAAAATGACACGACCTGCTTAAGCAGAAAGGAATGAGCATGCAGCTCTCATAAAAGGTTTTATTAGTCTTTATATGAAATCATTTGGAACATCACAGTGTCTGAGTGCATAGTCTCAGAGGGATAGCTCAAGTGGGACGTGCAATTAGAGAAAGACTGCAAAGGGAGAATTATTGAAGGTGGTGCTTGAGAAGAATTAAGATTTCATTTACCCCCTCAGAATTTGTTTCTCTTCTGGGCCACTGCATCTTTGAGCCTTGAAATCTCTGGTGCATTTGCCATTTAGCTCTCGTGCTTTGTCTTGCCAACTTAATTAGCATCAGTGGACTTGGCTTGTCAGACTTTAATAAGCAAAAGCAATGATGGAAGTACTTGGTTGAGCTTGTAAACATAGACCAGGGAGCTCCGGTATTGAGGATGCAAGTACAGCTCCACATAGTGGATTATTTAGCAATGGCCAACCACATTTCTACCCACTAGTTCAAAGGGTCTAGCAAAACTGCAAAACCTAAATACTAAAACTGGCTTTGAATTTGAAAGCGTTCCCATGTTTTTCTTAAATGTTACAACAACTGCTTTTTGCCTTGAGTATAATAAGCTTTAACACTAATTATCACTTATAAATTTATCTTAAGTTGCTGTTGTATAGCTGTGTTGTAGGGTGATTTCATGTGTGCTGCTGTGATTATCTGGTTCTCCTGCCTAAAGGCAATCAGGTAAATGTTTTATAATCAATAAAGCTGCTGTGGTTCACTGATCATGAATGTGCAGCAGTATTTTAGGAAAGAGCCCAGTGGCAGTCCTTTCAAGTAATTCATCTGCCTGCCAATCACCTGATGACTTTTTCATCTCCTGTCTACAGCACCTCACATCATAGCATTATAGCAATTTTCTCTGTTCCTTTATATTCAGTCTGTCCTGGATTCACTTTCCTGTCTTGTACATGAGTGTTAATGTAGCAGCCTTGCTTGCTCATGAGCAGACATGTGCTGTGTTAGTAAACTGTTGACATAGAAGTTCTGTGGTATAAGCTTCTGAAATCTGCAATTGATGTGTGATGGTCTTAAAGGCTAAATAAGATAAAGTGGTGCACTTTCTTGTTTTAACAGATTTTCTTTTTCAAACTGTGCAAACTATTAACTAAACTGTGTGTTAATTTAAATGCATCATTAAAGTTCTTTATGCTTGTATGTTCCTTCAGGTTGTTTACACTGAGTGATCAGTACTATATAGGCTGAACAGTAATTTTATTGTAAGTGAAATGAAAATTGCAGGTATGTTTTTGAATTATTACATGATTCAGCTGTTCATTTAGTAAACGAGTATCTAGGTAAACTAACTGGAGTATATAGTGGATGCTTTCATGTAAGGCAAATGAAGAGAGCCGTGCCACTCATTTTTGGTACAGCGTCATGCTGGGAGCAGCTGTTTTATTCATGAAACTGTCGATTTGTTTGCCATTAATGTGCCTTAACGAAAGTGCCAGAAAAGGTTTCAAACGTATTTGTATCGGGGGAAAAATATTCAGGAGTTTACCGAGATGGTTGTGGTGGAAATACATGTTGCACAAACTGAAGTAGTGTTTCTTATTACTTTAGCGAGTTTTCTCTGTTCATAAATAACTTAACAGCTCAACTGACATTTTGAAGAGTTGATGGCGTGTTTCTTCTAATTATTATTATTATGGATGAATCAAGCGCTCTGGCATACTCATTCTACTAAAGTAAAGTTCCACAGTCATCTTCATTTTTGGAAGAGAACATAAGGTTATGACTGATAAATGGTTGTTGAACCTTTTCCGCACCAAACAGCCTCTGGCAAGTTTGCAGTTAGCAAGCAGTAGGATCCCCGTTTGCAGTGCTCAGATGCATGTGTACACTCTTGTGTGTAAGCCTGCCAGTGGAATTGGCTAGACTTCTTCCTCCTCTTTGGCTATACTGAGCACAGGGAGACAGCTCACCCACAGCAGTGCTAGCTCACTGCGTTAATATGTTTTGACAGAGGAAGCATTATCACAGCTCTCAACTCTCATCTGCAGCACGAAGCACGATGCTGAGGCGACCCCAGTGATCACGGAGATTTAAAGGGAGACTTATTAGGCCCACCAGCAGCTTTGGTTCAGTCTAACAAGCTTTTACCACTTTCAAAACATTAAGTGCAAATAAATGTTGCTGTCAGGTGACTGCTTTAAAAAAAAAAAAAAAATCCCACTATATGAGTGTCCATTTCTAAACAAATAAATTAGCTGCTGTTGTGCATCCAGCTATACAGCTCAACAGTGACAGCAATAGCACTATGGCGCAGCATGATGTTGCATACATCAGCTCTGCCCCCAAAACCCTGTTTCTTTTTTAAAAGAAATGTCTTTTTCCTTTCATCTTCGCAGCTGGAAGTTACTCATCTTGCATAATTGTGTTTAGTTCTTCTGCCAAGCATTTCTAAGTGGAAGGCTGTGCCAGCTATAGTCAACCAGCAGGCTTCACTCCTCTCTTAACATGTTTGTTATATCCCTGCATTGTGCTACCCACTAATGTAATTAATGCAAATATCCAGTGTGAACAATGGCACTTGTTCGACTAATCACGCTGCATTAAGTTCTTAGCTTACTCTTGCATTTGTATATTTTAGATTTGCTTTTCTGGACTTCTTTTGTGCTTCATTAAATCTCGTTTTTAACCCTGAGTTGGGTCTGGGCTTCACCTGAAGTAACTGCAAGGGTTGAACAGCTCGTTCAAAGATGTTCGTTACTGCAGCCTCACATGAGATAAAACCCAGGACTATACTGCCATCTGTGTGGTTAGATATACTGTAAAATATCAGCTACACTGTCTGCAATCCTCTATTTCACCACTAAGTGTCTCTGTGCTCAAATCTGTACATTTCTTCCTGCTACTCATGAACTCATTTAGAATCCACTGTCTGGTTTTATGCTTTTCTCTTTCCATTAACTGTCATTTTATGCTTCGGACTGTTTCCTTATGGTCAGCTATTACCTTTCCAGCACTTTGGATCACGAACACAGTCTTGGCGAGAGTATGTGTCACATGATACAACATGATTCATTTATCAGTTTACAGTTTGAAATGCAGCACCGCGCTGCTTGACAAATATTTATACAGAGATAAATGACTTTAGTACACGGAGACAGCATTATTGTCTATGATTTTACGAGTATGCACACATTGATTTTTAGAGAACATGAGCTACTGGGTACTGGGTAATATCAACAAGTGTTCCTCGAATTTTATTGACCCTGTTTCCCACTAAAGCTTGGTAAAATGCAATAAAGTATAAGACTACTGTAAACTGCAGCCTTCAAAATAGAGTTTAATCAGCATGTTTTTAGAACAGTGCAATATGAAAAAGAACATAAACTAATCCAGCGATCAATCCTACCTTTGGAAAAAGGGCTGTTGTAAAAGGTTGGTTTCATTTGTACTTAAATCCAAACTGACTGTATGCTATAGTTACAGATGGGATTGTTAAGGTAGTTCACACTTAGATCTCTTTGTACTTGTTCCCACTAAAACTGAAGACGTAACCGTTCAGTCATCCACAAGCCAGCCTCTCTAATCCCCAGGGTACTTTAAGCAGATAATTTAAAATGTTTCCTGCAGGTTGAACTGAGATCAGCATCTGCATCACAAATGGAGTGTGTAATGTGTTTTGTAAATGCATTACCAATGGGAGTTCAGCATGTATGGCTGCTTTGGCTAAATTAGGAATAAACCACACTGTAAACACATAACCAACAATAGGTCTGTGAGCTTGTAATCATGAACAGAAGATGAGGAATGTAACTGATTTTGAGTAACTATTCTAGATTAATGCCTAAAGAATCTTTTCAGTGAGCAAGACAGTTTTTATTAGATGACATAAATTTGAATTATAAATAAAATGTGAAAAATCTGGCAATCAGACTTGGGTTTTTGATGACAACATCCATATTGTACAGAGTTTAAATATATTTGCAAGGCTACTTACCTGTTTTTACCTGTCCTGTTTTAGTCTAAAGGCCTCTTTTGAGGTGACTACCAATGAAGTTAGTTTTTGTATACATCGCTTTGTATCAGCTGTGGTTGTTTAAGAAGTGTTTTACAAGTAAAATTGGTATGGTGTGGTATGGAAATTCAGGATAAAGTTATTGAGCAGATAAATCAAAAGAGGTAAACTGTTGCAGAATACCTTCACATCTTTAATCCCTGGTTCAGTATGTGTTAAGCAGTTTACATACAAAATGATCAGTGGCTGCAACGTTGGTTTCCCTTTGAATGACTTAATATGTACATTATGGGTCCTTTATCTCTGACTAACCGAGACTAGAGCCCTCCTTCCGTTACAAGACTTGACAAAAACCCAAAGGACATATAATTCGGTGTTAAATTCATGTTTACATGTTGAGTTTTATTCTAACAGTTCAGGCTTCTTAAAAACACTTTTTAATTAATATTTTTCTTTAAAAAATGACTTCGTAAAATCAATTCCTATTTTTTTTGTCATTTACAACTTTAAACTCTGGTGGTTTCTTTTTCATCACCTGCACACTCTCACACTAATATCATGTCAACTCCAGGTGTCCCGTGTTCCCATGCAAACCAGCACGATCATGCCTGAAGTGTTTGCCTATCCACCTGCTCATTTGTATGTGGTTTTTCGTTACTCGTATCTGCAGCTACTGAAAGGATAGCACTTCTAGAGCTTCCAGTGAAGTTGAGATGAGGACAGCTTGATTTATTTTCAGCACTATTTTTAATCATTAAAACTGTTTCAATAAGGTGTAGGCGCATCTAAATCTTCAGCTCGTTTTAGCTGACTGGACGATTTACTGCGGGACAGGACTGAAGAAGAATGAAGGGCACGTTGGCCTGATCAAAAGTAATCGGCGGTCATTAAATTTGAGCATCTTGGTTATGTAACATGCTGGGAAGCCCGGTTGGTCGAGCTCTTGACGCTACACCGTGACGACGTGAGGATCTCTTATCTCCATCAGGGATGGAGGTAGATTCGATTAACAGGAGACAAGTTCATGCTTCCCTCGGTGTGTCTGAGGACCCCGTGATGCGACAGGGAGAGAGACAGTCTTCGTCCTCCTTCGTGCACCACCAGTGAGACCGGGATGCGGTTTTCCGGCGGTGTCGGTCGCTAACTGAGCCCATTTTGACACCAGGAGGAAAAAAACATATTGGCCGTTCTCTGCTGGAGGTAACACTCGGGAAGCATGGCAGGCGCAAAGCTGACGCCCTCTCCCTCGGAGATCGACCCAGACGTCAAGACCGATGTGCAGAAAACACCAGAGCCCACCTGGGTCAATCCCTCCAACCCTCTCCGGACCATCGGCTCTTTGGGGAGCGATGTCGACCAAAGGTAGCTGCCGCAGATCCGCACCAAAGGCGCATGTTTCTAAATGCAGCTCGCTTGCACACACGCAGCATCCTCACGGTAATACGGTGTTGCAAGCGACCGGCACATCAAGTCTTCCTAATAACTTGGCTGGTAATTAACAGTAGTCGTAATCAATATTTCATTACCATTAAAGCTGTCCGCCTGTAAACTGACATTTCCCACAAATTTACAGCGTAGTGTGGGAACTACGGTAGTTACGCATCGGGTCCTACAGGCTATATTTTCCCATTGGGATTAAACATTAAGGCAACCAGTACGACTCTTTGAGTCACTTTCACGACAGATGGCTGAATGATCGCAAACATTTCTGTCGTGAGTCATTTTGCTCCAGGCATCAATGGGATTCATTTAATGACTGCAGTGTATGGGATTACATAATTCAGTGGATGCTGCATTCCCATTACAATTTTATGAATCTGAGAGTTTTTGTGGGGTAGAAGTAGTCTTTTGCAGGTTGCATGAGCTAAGTTTTTTTTAATATTATTAATGCATATATATTAGATTGATAGATGAAATAAAAATGCAAACCACAGGAGAGCTCCTCACATACCCCCTCCCTATATAAAAATACTACATGTTATTTCACAATGTGCGGGCACCAGTCCATAAAATCTGCTTTTACTCTGCTACAATTTGATAGTCAAATTAGATGTGGTTCCTGTAACAACTGAGGGATGCATTTTTTTTTTCTTTCAGAGACAAAAGAACTCAAGAGCTGCAGAAATGCTGCTGTTCAAGCTAATATTTGCACTGTTATCTGCAGGTTATGAGGTTGGGTTGACTGAAAACAGAGTGTGCTTATTTGGCTGTGCTTCAGAAACTACTGCACAGCCAGTATGCTGGTGGTGCAGTGTGCCCTGTCTCTCAATATTTATAGCACATATTTTTCTTCTCACTTTTTATGTGAAATACTGATATTTATCTGCATGTTTGATCAGATCTGCTGGGATTTAATCTGTTCTGAATGATGGAACATTTGCTGTTGGTTGTGATTTTAATATCCATATTGAGGCTACAAAAGCAACAGAGTGGCATGGGAAATAGCTAAACAATGTGATTACAGGAAGAATGTCAAATGCAGCACTTTTGGATCAAAAAATCATAATCCTAAAATAATTGGCTACATTGTTTATTAGAAACTTTAATAAAAACAAAAAAAACCAAAACCTTTAATTAAATATCGAGGATAGATTAGAAACATTCAGTTTTTACCACAGAATCCACCCTTCACTTTCTCAGCTAAAACCATACACACACCTCTGCAAAGCTGCCTCAACTTTAGCTACTGGATTTTGGATGACAGATCTGGAAGGATGTCAGAGTTTGTTACAGAGTTGGCAGAGATGTCTAAAGCCCTGAGAATTCAGGTGGACATAAATCAGAGTTGAGGCTTGAGCTATCACTAAATGGGAGCCATCTATCGATTCCGTTCAGTTCCAATTATTCATATAGTCCATACTGGTTTCTCAAGAACTTTACCTTGCAAAGTAAAGCTCTCACAACATCACAGGGACAAACCCAGTGTTTCATATTGATTTTTGTCTTCAGTCTTCCTTTTTTCAGTGTTTTTTGTCAAGCTTTATTAGCTGTCAAATCCTAACCGTTATGTTCAAACGGATGTTCAGTGTGGTGAACATGACAGTAGAGCAGATAACAAAACATGTCTACTAAAAATTGCAATTACAGCTGTGATCAAGACAATGAAGACAGAGGTTTAAAGTCCTATATATGCAAATAGGTGAGCTCAGTCATCAGTGCTACCAAAAAAAATAGGAGAAATATACACTAATGAAAACATTATTCAGAGATGACACATCAGTACTTGTGATGATGATGATACTGGCAAAGACAGTGAATAATTAGCCAAAATTATAATGTGTGATTTTGACACTGAGGGAGGAGATGAAGCTTTTGAAGTTACTGGTGTCCTGTAGGTGGATATAGTCAAAGTGACAGTTCAGATCCGTAAGAGCAATTAAAACCCAACAAAAGCCAGTAAGTCTGTTGGCAGCTGAACACTGTAAGAATAGGTTTAGAGACACTGAACAATATTGACTATTGCTTTATTGCCATCCAAGACTGTTTAAAGGGTTGTCTAGTACACTATCTACAAACGGGTTGGCTGTAAAACCTAATGCATTAATTGGCCAGTTGCCCTGAGCGCGGTCCATCTCCTTTGTTTACAAGGTAGCGAGTTTTGTTGACAAGGGCTTATATCTTAATTGAGGACATAAATTAATAAAAGTTGGCCTTCATTTTCATCCAATCATTACATGACCAGATTTTTGCAGAGATAAAAAAAAAAGTGTATTAATTTATCCAAGTCACTTGCAGGGTGATGTCTGTAATCTGAGAGCTTTCTGGGTTGTGAAATGTGGTCAGCGGGGATTTCTGTCCAGCGGGCGATTTCTGTCCAGCTGGCTCAGGAATGAAAGGATGTGGAGAGAGTAAAAGAATCAATAATCTGGTCCATCGTATAGCACGGTCTATAGGGAATTCATCTATTTTGACATAATTTACAACACCTCTATGTTTGTTTATATCGATTCTCTGGCCGTTATTGACATCTTAATATTGCAGGCAGTGAGAGACTAATTAAGTCTTGGAGGATTTTCAGTAACAGAGAGAGAAGGATCATCTTTTAAATGCAGGAATTTGTCAGAACTGATAAACACATGCAGATTTATTTTGGCTTCGTCCATCTTCTCCACCACTTTGTCCTCGCAGTGAAAAATGTGTTTGCAAATCGAGCATTTGGTCTGCCTTGCTGAGGCACTATTATTCACTGTATATTCTCACTAAGAATGGACCAGGATATTGCAAAGGATGATTTGAATTTTTTAGGTCAGCTGCGTAAGAACTTGATAAAAGGCAGAGTGACTGATGTGCAGCGTAGGCTTTATCCCATTTGACATTTCAGCAACGCAGAGCCTTCCACGAAGCTCACGTCTGTCAGTCCAGAGTGCTTCTGCTTTTTTAGCCAAGTTAGCAAACTACTTGTGTACTTGTATCCTTGTACACTTAATATTACCTCTTCAGTATTAAAGCATCAAAGTTGACTTTAAATTATTAAATTTGTGCAAAAATGCTGGGCAAGTAGAAGGTCGTTGGTTCAGTTACAGTCAAACAAACAAATCACCATTGGTGTTTTGTCAGGGAGGACAACCAGGCTAAATCAAAAATGCAGAGCTAGCTGCTGTGCTGACCCCGTCTGGCAGGTGAGTAGCCGAAAGTAGCTTTTATAGTAGGATTAAGTAGAAAACTCAATACGGCCACAAAACTGCTGTTCGATTAGACCCAATAATCCCAAAGATATAAAAGGGACAAATTCCACAGTATATATGTAATATGTGATAAGGTTTGTCTTTGTGATGTTTATTATTGCATCAGCAGAGATATTATAGGTAATAATTCTTTACTGTACCTGCTCTAAGTAGTAACTTATGCTAAGTAATATTTGACACTGTTGCAAAGCATATAACCTCCCTTCATTCATTTTGTTACTCCAGTTTTCAAGATTTAAAGTGGAAGAATAGTATATATTATATACCAGAATGATACTTTTGCTGTTAGCTTTTTCTGTGAATACAGACAGAAAATGTGATGAGGGAGCAGGGGAATAACATTAGGTAAAGGTAATGGGAGTTGACTTGGGGAAGGTGCGACTAAGGGCATTTTGACCATTTAGTATCTTTACCATCTAAACTTCAGTCTAGGATTACTGTATGAAATGGAGATGCTGCAGTGTGAGTCTCTTGAGTTGCTTCTGGGATGTGTGGAGAACAGTATGGCAAGCTACCAGACTGAAAACTACACTTCCCATTTGCCTTTGTAATTTCTGCAGTCATAAAGTATAAGTGCATGAAGCCCTCCCACATTATCTCTGTAGCTCTCACAGCTGAATGTTACTGGAAAACATACGTTGAAAGTGCTGGTCATGTTGCACATAACTCAGTACCTCCGCTCACACCTTCGCTCCAGATCTGCTCCAAAGAGGTGAGAATCAAGTTGTTCTTTACTGTAATTATTTGATCTTAAGTATACTAAGGCATGACGTTAATGACATAATCTAATAACGTCTGAATTATAATTGAAAACGGGACAGATTAGACTCTGCATCCAGTGTATCTGTTGTAAGCTAGTCTCCATTCATTTTAGCCTCTAAATTGTTTAAGCTCTTAGTAGCCAGATAGCATCTTTATTGACCAGTAAAGTGCTGTGAAATATCCACCAAATCACTAGCGGGATCACAGCAGAGCAGTGATGGTCCTGTTTTTATGTACATTATCTCTTGTATAAGCCAACTAATCATTTGCTCATTGGTTTAACTCTGAATTAACATCTCAAACTGCTGAAATGTAGTAATAAGCAATGATAATATACTAATAAAACTGTTAGAAAATTAGTAAAGTGTTGCATTGCAAACCTGGTTCAGTGTGTTTCGTATGGTTCAGAAATTTCCCAAAAATGTCCAGCAGTCCACTTTTTTTTTTTTTATCTTAAAGTTCTGTGTGTGCTAAATTCTCAAAGTGAATTTACTGAATTGAATCTGTCTTTCAGAAGTGGAAAATGTGATGTTATTAATCATTTAAGGTTGTAGAAATGTTTTTAACATCATTCTAGATTACTTGAAGAAAGAATTGCTTGGTTTCAGGTAGGGCTGCACGATTTTGCGTAAAATGAGAATCACGATTTTTTTGCTTAGAATTGAGGTCACAATTCTCTCACGATTTTCTTTTCCAGTATAAATATTTATTGCACTTATTAACTGCACATCAACTTCAGGTGAGACTGAACATAAAAACAATAAATAAACATAAAAACAACAAATGTCTCACGTTTTGTTGTTGCCGCAAAATGTTGTACTGCTTGAAATTCCGTCTCCACTGTTGCTCGACACTGCGTGTATAGAGCAGGTAGTGCAACAATAGAAAAATAGTTGCGGGACGGCACTGTGTAGCGTTTGTCTAGGGTGTTGATCATTTTCCTAAATCCCTCGTTTTGCACAGTGTTGATGGGAGCCATATCTTTGGTCAGGTGATAAGTGATAGCCTCTGTAAGTTCTTTGTGCCTGCGGGAGTTCGACGGGTATAGGGAAGCGCTGTATAAGGTTCCCGTTATTGATGTTTGGGTGGTTGACGGGGACAGATTTTCTCCTGTCACTTTCTCGTCATCCCCTACGTGCTCTCCGTTGTTTTTTTCCCTGCCAATTTTAGCAGCCAGCTTCTGTATCACGTGGTATAAGGCTCCGCCCTTGTCATTTGTTGAGCAGGAAGAGTGAGCGCTTGTTTTCATGCAGATTACGTCCCGGATCAAAATGCGGTACAATCGCCGTCTTATTTTTTATTTTTATTTTTTAAATCGTTGTCATTTGGAAATGAGATCGCACATAAGTATGAATTGAGATCGCGATTTTCTAACGATTAATCGTGCAGCCCTAGTTTCAGGATATTGAGCCATTAGAAGAAAGTTGCAGATAAATGAGTGTACATGGACACTGATCTTTGGAAATTAGAATGAAACCCATTTTCACTGGCATGTTGGAAGTGAGAGCCATTGTTGAGATGGTAAAACGTGCTTGATTAATTACTGAAATGGCAAAGTCCTCCCTTGTGACCTCTCTATTTCCTGAGTGGAATGGACAGTCCATTAGTCCATTTAGAGTTTTGACAATCTTCTCAACGCAAACCTCTCAGCTCTGCAGTCTTTATTTTCAACACATATTCCTCCACCACCTCTTTTTTTTATAGGTTTGACTGATATAAAGACCTTGTTCATGTAGAGATTTCAAAGACAATTCAACCCACCCTTTGTCCATTCACTTTTCCCCAAAATTGATATGGAATATTTTTAAATATACTCCAGACACTGAAGCAGCTTACTTACTAGATTAACAGTAAATTCAATTTTTTTTTGAGTTTTTGGGGGTTATTGGGATATTTTCATAGGTCATAGTGAATACTTAAGGGTGGAGTGGGGGCAGCTGAACATGTGGTGTTACCTGACTGAATATAGTATACATATAGTATGTATACATACCGTTTACAAGAGTTAAAGGAAAGGGCTGTGCTGTGATTTCTTCTATATTTACTTTTACCTCAAGTTCATAAGTACGAAGACAGAATATCACATTTATTTTTCTCTCACACAAAGCTAAGGTATATTTTCTCACTTTAAAACAAAGGAAAGTAATGTCCTAATCCCAAAGTGATACTCTGAATATATACCAAATGAAAGCAGTGTACAAAAGAAGAATCACTGGTATTAAAATGAGAAAAATCTGTGTAATAAAAGTCTGCCCCATGAATGGCCTTTTGACTCAGACAAGACCCCAGACAAGAATTTTTTTTTCCATGAAATTTGTACCTGTGTAATTACTGTGTTCATGTTGTTTCCATCTTTGAATCTGTGACGTTATGTATTACAGTATAAAAGAAAAATCCCATTTAAAAACTCATACGTTTTGATTTGTTGTCAGACAAAAATGCACACTATATTATATAAAATACTACAACTTTCAGCCTCAGTGAGAAGAATGTAAGAAAATAATCGACATAAGACTACTTCTTCTGCTTCAAATCAAATTGTACATTTAACCTGTGACCCTTTGCGCCTCAGATCTATTCATTTGTTAGTGAGTGAAATTATCTGGGTATGTCTCTGTTTGTCACCTCCCTCAGTGTTACATACTTCCTCTCTTTTAACGGTCATCTCAATATGGCAACTTTGAGACTGACCCTGAGGATGTGTACACTGACTCCCTGTGGTTTGCGTTAAGTGTTCCATCTGTTCTTATGGTTAACTTAATGCTTTTTTATGTCACGTTAACCTCAGATATAACCAGTATCCACTGTAAATGTTTATATTTACTTGCATGTGAAGTTTAATGGTGACTTAATGAAACCTGGTGGAAAAGTCTTGCAGTAAGAAACAGCCACTCACATATAGTATTTGGTTAACCTGTTTATTTTATATGCCTTAGGTAGAATTCCTTTAGGAATTTCACTAACATATTGTCACATTCCACTTTGGCCTTTCTTGCTGCACAACTGATTTAAAATTCTCTCTGAAGTTTGAAATTGGCTCCATTATAACTAAGATGCAAGTAATGAAACTACATTGCAGTGGCATCCTTTTCTTGCTTTTCATCCTTTCCTTCCCTTTCCTGCTTTCTTGACCCCACTCTCTCCTAACCTGTACCTATCTGTGTCCGTGTGTGCTGCGTCCAGGTATCAGGAGGAGTACAGTATGGACTCAACCAATGCCCAGTAAGTCTCTGGCAGCATCATGCTTGCATGGCATGGATTGTGTCTGCAGTGATAACTGGACTGCGAGCACCAAAGCATATGCATAAAGCACTTTTCACTGGATTTTGCCTACACCATGTGTAAACATAATGCCATTACTGTGATAAGTTGCAAAGTTGGTAGATGATGCAGAAAGGTCATTCTTTGGCTACCTTTTCAACAGTTGTTGTGGAAAAGATGTTTGGTCCATTTATGGAAACTGGCCACATTTGATCATACCACTGTAAATGTTGGAAAGGTAGCTTTCAATAAAGTAAATGCTGGTGTATTTGTTTTTCAACTGAATGTGCACGCCAGGCTTCACCACTTCAGTGTTGTCAATGTCCATTTGTGGGCTTGAAACATGCAACTGTGTGAGCAAATATGACAGAATTCCTAGAAAAACAAAGAGCTAAATATTGTTGAAATGGGGGCTGAAAACACTAACATGGAAATTATTCATGCCTTACTTACCATATAATGTGCATGTTGGTGAGTTGAAAATCATTGAAATGTTTATCATCTTTTAGACCGACCGAGTTAGATGGTCTTTTTTTTTTTTTTTTTTTTATACTGCAATACCTTTTGGGAAATTGAGACATTTCAGCGATAACTCAGATTTTGGGTTGTGGCTGTAGGTGATGGATCATAAATAACGTGGTAAAACCTGAATATGAAATCTGTAGAATTCCTTCTCTTCTGTAGGTGGTTTTCCTTTAGCTGTCAGAGTTATGACTCGAAATGACAAGTGCAAAGTGTAAATGTATACCAGTCAACAACATCATCGAAACCTTTTCTACAGTTTCACATTAAAACAATACATTTTAATGAGATGATCAATGTTATTTACATCCCCTGTCAGTGGTTATTATTGATGTGACTGACTGGTACAAGTCACATCATCTCTGTGCTCCAACTGCTAGTCCTGTTGCAATGAAGTGCTGGGTTCTTTCTGTGTGGGGCTGTAGGTGTGAATGTGACCGTGAATGTTGGTTTTGCCCCTGATGTTGCTCCTGATGGCTGGAATAGATTCCATCCATGAATTGGATAAGTTGATGTTAAGAAAATGGATGAATAAATGGGGGGGGGAAGATTTTCCAGCATATATATATATTGGTGTTTGAATTATTCAGATCTAAAAGTTTGAATAAACAACAACAAATTTATAGTCAGATTATGGGTTATTTATTGAACTTGTAGAGCGATAGAGGAAGTTTGTAGTGTTTATGGGAGCAGTTGTCTCGTCTTGTCCAACATATGAATAATGTGCAATAGCAGCTATGGTTAACCTGTAGATGTAAACACCTGCCAAACAAACATTGAATTTGTGACACGTCCTTTAACATTATTAATCCTTCAGCAACATTAATGCTCCAACCTTTTACCGACACACCGCAAAAGAAGCTGAAATGTCAAGATCCTCCCTCCTTTGTCAGAAATGACAGGTCATTTGACCTTTAAGGCTGCGGTTTTATTCTTGATTAACCATCCTGTTAGTAAACTGGGAATGGTAATGTCACATACACTAATGACAGTGAATCTGTGTGTGTTTACTTTATCGGTTATCTGTTCATGTATTTGTTTTTTCTGACTGTCTGTGTAACAAATGTATATGTTACATGTATATTTAATGAAACCACAGTTAACAGAAAACACATTTGATTACTATTCATTTTCCTTTGGCTCTTATTGAAAACGCTTGTTCAAGAAAAACTGGTATTACTTGTCAGCAGCAGACCTTTCAGCTGTGGTTGCTAATAGAATACTTCGTACTGCTGTGTAATGCTACTTTGTTGGCTATACAGTTGGAGGTTGGGTTGAACATTGTGGGTGTGTTGAGCTATACCTAACTAAAAAGTGCTTAATTAAAGGCAGTGCATTTTAACACTGTGTTAAAGGATACGCCTTTTAAACTGTATTCACTGTGGGGTGATTGACCTTGTTTCCATGGTGCAGCAGTTGCATTACCCTGGCAACACCATGAGGAATCTTGAAGTCATTTTTAACTAGGATATGTCCTTCAGTGCGCATCATCAATATGTAGGACTGCTTTCTTCCATTTGCGCAATATCTCCAAAATTAGAAACATTGTGTCTGAGAATGAAACTAGAAACTAGTATTGCTTCTAGGCTGGACTACTGTAATTCGTTATTATCAGGATGTTCTACCTGTACCTGAAAAGTTTTCGATTGATCCAAAATGCTGCAGCAAGAGTACTGACAGGGATTAGAAAGAGATAGCATATTTCTCCTGTAATGCTTCTCTTCAATAGCTCCCTGTTAAATCCAGAATTAAATTTAAAATCCTGCTCCTTACATACAAGGTCTTAAATAATCAGGCCTCATCTTGTGTTAATGACGTTTTAGTACCATATCACCCCTTTATGGCTCTTCACTCTCAGACAGACTTCTCGTTCCTAGAGTATTTAAAAGTAGAATGGGATGCAGAGCCTTCGGTTTTCAGGCCCATCTTCTGTGGAACCAGCTTCTAGTTTGGATTCAGGAGACAGACACTATCTCTAGTTTTAAGATTAGGCTTAAAACGTTCCTTTCTGATAAAGCATATAGTTGGTGTTGGATCAGGTGACCCTGAATCCTCCCTTAGTTATGCTGCAATAGGTCTAGGTTGCTATGAGATTATCATGATGCATTTAGTGTTTTTTCTTTAATTACCTTTTTCACTATGTTGTTTATACATTCTGCATTTCATATTTGTTATTATTAATCTGACCTTGGTTCTGCTGGAGATTTCTTCCTGTTAAAAGGGAGTTTCTCCTTCCCACTGTCACTAAAGCGCTTGATCATAGGTGGTCATATGATGATTATGGTTTTTCTCTGTTTCCTTTGTATTATTGTAGGGTCCTTACTTTACAATATAAAGCACCTTGAGGCAACTGTTGTTGTGATTTGGCACCATATAAATAAAATTAAATTGAAGTTGACACCGTGCAGTGGTTACTTAACCATTTCTTTCAATGATTACAATTTAATGAAACATTCAAACAATATTTAACTGCATTTTTATTTGCCTGTGAAACATTTTCATACAATTCTTGCAAAGGAGGGAAATTCATGAAGTTAGTATTTCCTCTACAAAAAGACATTATTAGGGTATTTTGACATTATTTCTTTTTTTTAAAATCCAACTCATGAATAACTTATTTTTTTTACCATTAGACCCTTCTGTGGCCTTTAACATCACCCCAGTGCCATTATCCAATCTGACAACCTTGTGCTTTTAAGTCTTATCCAGGCACTGAGGTCTCTGCACTTTTTACAGTGCTAAGCCTTAAACTCAGGACTTCTGTAAATCTGGAGTTTATGCACATTCTGATTCTTTCATAGAAAAGGATTATCAAAACTCACACATGGAGGCTAGATCTAAATTATTTCTGCACTTAGAGCACTTGAGCAGTACCCTGTTAAAAACCTCAACATTTTGTACCTTTTCGTTTTCTGCGGACAAAGAAAGATCTCTTTTATGTGATGTTGCTTTCGTTTTATGAAACTATTCGACAAACAACATTGCTACAATGCTCTTGAAATATTCAGTCAAGAGGAGGATGAATTTGGTTTTACAAAACCAGCACAGTCAGCACAGCAGGCAGCAATCTTAAAGCTGCACATTTGTGTCAGAACTCCTTAATAAACCTTGAAAGACATATGACAGTTGCTTTGAATAAGCAGCTTTCAGATGCCTATTTAAGGCTTCATTGCACTAACGTTTGCTCATACATTCATAAGTATTAGGAACAAAACCATTCAGTGTAATCTGGGTCCGTCAGCGGTCCACAACACCCACGCTCATGTGCAGCAGCTTACAAGTTGTACATATCCTATAGACAACCAGAAATCACCATCCCTGCCCTTTCATGTTTCCCTTGTCTATCCACTGAACACACAGGTCCTATTAAAGTTAGTGAGGAAGGCTTCCCCTCCAGATGATTATGACACAAACACTTGCACATCCTTCTTGAGGATTGTGGATTCAGTGTCCATTTGATAAGCTGCCTTCACAGTTAACACAGTCGCGTCTGAGCTGAAGTCCATATTCTATCTTTGCACTATAATAAGGCTTTGGAAAAGTACCTGCAACAATTGGGAAGTTTTGAGTGCTTCAGAGTGATAGAAGTAGAGAATAACAATGAAGCCACTGCTTTTTATTCGAGGAGTATTTTTAGAAGCCTTGCAGCGTTTATATCAGGAACACTTTAGTGGGAGGTGAATAGGACATTTTCTATTTTCAACTCTTTGCTTTGTCAGAGGCGCAGCAGAGCAAATCCGCCATCAGAAAATCTAAAACTGTATTAAGGCTGTGATGTGAAAGAGGTTTTTTTTTAACACTGTTTACAGGTAAGATGCATCATTAACGGTCTGCATAGTGATTCTGTGGCCTGGTTATGATCAGAAACCTTGAATTAATGGGTCGCTTCACTAAGGCTGCCTGGTTGGTCAGGGATAATCAAACTGATGTGTTACAGATTTGGTTCTTTGCAACTAGTTGCAACTGGCAGACTGCAAACTAAAACATACAAGGCAAGGTTGCTGTTGATTGGGTTCTGCAATAGATGCAGAGCATGAAGCATCTGAGTACCATCTTAGGACTGATATCTGTTGTAGGCTCCTTCTTGAGTGACTATTACGACCCCCATTGTCTTGTTGTGGTGTTTGCCTGTGCTTGATTCTGCAAAACCCTCACACATATTCCATATGGCGCAGAGCATCTGGCGGCTGTTAGACAGAATTAGTTTTTTGTTCTTTCTTTTTTTTTTTTATCTAGAATGAGCATGGGGCTTTGAACAGATCTGTTCTGCTCGTCTGATTATCCCGAGGTCAACAAGCTGTTTGATGTTTATTTACATGGTCTACAAAGCAGTTGTAGTTGTTCAGTGTCTCACACGAGGAGCTCATAAAATTGCAATCCTGTCACAGGCAGCGGTCACGGTAAACAGCATTTGTGTTTGTTTGTGTGCCACCTCAATACTATACATATATGTATATATATTAGTGTTGAAGCTCTATATACCGTAAAGAGTTGTTAGTTGAGGACTCAAGGTCATATGATGCATCTATCCTGTGTGCGAACAAAGGGACTGCATCTTCTTAAAGTTATTGTCTGTTGTGAACACTGTGTGACTCCTTGGATATACAGACTACTAATCATCTTACCCTACAGTCATTGGTGGTGGTTGTTTGCAGACTCGAGATGCCAAAGGAAAGAGAGTATGTACTTGAAAGGTATTGCTGTGGGTTCACAGCTCCTGGCAGCCACCTTATGTGTAAGAAGACCTTTTTGTACCCTTGGTCAGAAGTGTTTTATAAGCACGATAAAAGGTAAGGACAGCAAATGTTTATCCTTGTGTATTATGTGGACAGAAATAAGTGTGATGAGAAGTGCTGTAAGGCGTAATTTTGACTGGCTAGTTAAAAAAAAAAATCCACAGAGGCAATTCAGTAATTTATAGCTTCTTATTCAAGTCCATTTTTTGCTTTTTCAGTTGTGATAGGACCATAGCTTAGAACTGTATTCTGAATCTTTGTCAGTAAAATATTGTTTATATGGTTCAAATGACTGAAATTATAGAACAAATGCACAGTTTTGAGACTACTGAATGTTGGGTTAAGTCATTTTTAAATATAGTCTCAGGAACTTTATGACATGGAAATTGAGAGCCATTGGTCTTAAGAAAGTAATGGAAAGCTAGAGCCATATGCAAGACATGTCTGAATGGCATATTAAAGTCCTAGTTGTTGACATATTTCTTGTTGTGTACTTTGTGTAGCAAAGCATATACAAAATCGACTTTTCTTCAATCCAAAATACTTTATAATGTCCCCCAAACTACAGTTTCTTCTCTTACTTAAATAACTGAAAATGCTCTGCTACTAGAAAGAGGTATAAATACTTACATGAAAATCTGATCTATACACCCACCTTTACCTGGCATGTTTGAGCTTACCAAACAAAAGTAGCTGCAACAGATTTATATAACACATCAGATTACAGTTACTTACATCATTTTCCAGTATATTTATACATTCACCAGATAACATGACATTGACCCTTTTCTCCCTTTTCACTCATCTCCATCTTTGGATATCTTTACCTTTAACCACTTTGCCTCCATTAGCCTCCTTAAAATGTCCATGTTCAGCTGGGTGAAGGTGATTTAAGTGTCTGATTAGGTTTATTGTTAGGAAGTTTTTATGATGGTCCCTCCATGATTTTCTTTGGTGAAGTTTGCCTTCCCTCCAAGTGAGGAGCTTCCATGCTAAAGACATGTTTTTTTGTGGATGTGAATATGCGTGACAATTTATATGCACCACAGGACACATGTTGTACATGCATGAAGCAGGCCGGCTCAAAATCAGAAATACCCAAAGCCAAGATTGCTGGAAATTGGCCTTTTCCGGTCCCTTGCTGGCCGATTGCTGTGTCTGTAGTATTTTACAGAAACATAAAACTTAAATAATCAAGTAACCTAGAATTAAAACTTTGCAGCCTTTTCATTTGTAAAGGAGCTACTCTCTGTAAAGAATGTATTCGATTTGCTGCTGGGCTTTTTTTTTCTGTTAAATGAGTAATTCCCAAAGTGTTCAGTTAAGTATTAATGTACTCAGTTTGTGTTTTCCTTTAGTCGTGTCTTAAATCAAGATTTAAGTTTTATAAATAAGTAATCAGTCTGTAAATCCACAAATTTTATTTTTCCTTACAACAATGGTTGGCTTAGGTTTTGCTCTGTTCACATTTGTCCATGTGCTTATAGGCAACAGGGTAAATAAAAGGCCCTAGTAACTTTCATTCAACTTTATAAGTTCTTTTACAGCTTCTTAGGTGACCGATACCAGTGAGTGAGATATGTGTGTGATGGAGTCTGTATGGATGGGCATTTGGAGATGATGGCTTCTACATGTGTGTCGGTGTGTGCATTTGGCTCCGTCTGTCTCTGACTAATTCCTCGTGCGAGGAAAGCATGCCACACAGACACGTGAGTGAACATTTCCTGCACTGAAAACTGTCTCTATGGCAATACGGAAGGAGGAGAGAGGGGATTAGCTGGGAAATGGCTCATATCATGTTCTTTCTCCTACCTACACTCTTTATCTACACACACATAGTCCCTTTGGAGTAGGCTGCTGTAATTGCCCCTTAGCTCGCTTCTCTCCTCCCTTGTCTTTTCGCACCCTGTATTCATCTTGTCAGACAAGGTGGAAAGCTGCAAGGGTCCCTGCTGTGACTGTAAGACCATTATTACTTTCCCTTCATGTTCTTTACTGACAACAAACTCTGTATATTACTGAAATGGGCAATAGGCCTGGCTCATTACCTTCAATTGTCTAACCTACCCACAGTTCTGTAGCTACGTCATCATTCATGCTTAAGTGATTGTTTGGTCCATTATGTCTGCTCAAATCTTTAATAGCTTTGCATGTGTCATAGTAGGTGTGACCACTTAAAAAGCATTGCTAAAGTGCTATAGTTTTTAATAGGGAGATAATTGTCAATTATTAATGGAAGCTTTTTTTTGGTGCTGTTTATAAAGCGGGCTCTCCACTTGTATTCTCTCTTATTTATGTGAAGAAATAAGGCTAGACCCCAGAGGTACTGATTGTCTCTCAAATTGTAAACAAGGTTTCAGAGTGCTGAATGTGTTGGCACTCTTAAAAGTCGCAAATAAATATTACAAATTTTATGAAATGTTTAGAAATATTAAGCAATCAGAAATGATTCAGTCCTATTTTGCCCTTTTCACAGAACAAATTAGTCAATTTGAATAAATATCTCACTAAAGTAATTAAAAAAAATACTTTAAAACAAAGTATTTCTCTGAATGTGGAGAAGTTTCGCAGTCGCTGTCGAGAGATTGTCAGTATATTTACATAAATCTTCATTAATGACTGCAGATGCTGTACGTTTGAATTTCAAGTTAGATGTGAATGTACTTGTGATCAATATTGTTATTGTACATGGCAGACAGTAAATGCTGGGTAACAGAATTAGTGAAAATAATATACAGCTTATTCTAAGTCTGTATAGATTTGCATGTGATCTGCTGGCTGGAGTTTACTGGAAAAAAACTCAATTCTGTTGACAAGAAGTGAAAAATCACAATAAAGTGAAACGTACGAAACATGAAGACTTCTGGGAAATGTCAGCATATTGTTACTGTTTTCTTCTATGCTTAACCTTTCTGCATTGCCCCCACAGGGTTCAGGTAGAGTTCTATGTGAACGAAAACACCTTCAAGGAGAGGCTAAAGCTTTTCTTCATCAAAAACCAAAGGTCAAGTAAGTAACCATAAACTATGCTATCTTTTAGAGTGAAAATGGTAAGCGGCTTGCTACTGCTAGATACTTTCTGAGCCAAATGAATAATAAGTGCATAATAAAGGAAATGACAGCCAATGATGACATATTTCCACTTTGTGTCTCAGTTGGGGCTTTCATTATTACATTAGCTGCCTCATTGTTGGGGTTTTAAGTGTTCAAGCTGTGACCCAGCGTGGACAGAAGAATATGGCTCATTTGTGGAGAGATGAGGCAGAGCTGCAGTGTTTTTCTCATTAGGACATGCCACATTGTCTCTAAAGAAGACACTGGCATGACTCAGCAGTTTGGTGCACTGTGTCTGGAAGCTGTTCATTTGCATGTAGTTATAAAAATGTACACTATGGGAACTCTCCCATATATAGTTGGACATGTCGTTACCGGCTCTGCTTTCGTTCGCTCAGCTTGTTGTTGTCACTAGGCAGCCATAGTCTTTGACATAAAACAGCAGGTTTTAATGAAAATGTCACATCGTGCTGCGGGGGTCTTCTGCTCCATTTGTTGTTTGTTTGTCTGCCCTGTTTCAAACCTTTTTAACACTGACGCAGGCTTCATCGCAAGGGGTCGTGTCACTAGGGATTAGCTAACTCGCTGGCTGGATGACTGACTGGCTAGCTGACACTGCTAGATTTAAAAAAAAGCTTCTGTCATCTTCTGCCAGGCTTTAGTTTTTATGTGTATTATTTAGTGTTGTATGTAGCAGGTTGTATGTGAGTTTATCAGTACACTTATGTCCACAAAAAAAAACCTTGTGACTTCATAAACATTATTATCACCCATTGTCATGTTTAGGCTGTGTGCAGGCAGGAGAGGACCCAAACGCAAACTCACGGGAAAACAGGACTGAACTCAAAATACAGCTTTATTGCTGACGGAAGTTAAGGCGATACAAGATAATATGGAACTAAACTGGGACGCATAAAGGAACTGACTCACAAGGAAACACACGGAGGCGCACACAGTCATGAGGGAGATTGCAACACTGACACAGAGAAACACAGGGCTTAAATACACTGGGAAATAACGAGGGAAATGAGACACAGAAGGGGAGCACAGCTGGGAGAAATCGGACATAACGAGACCCAAGGGAAGCGAAACTCAATACATTCACGTAGGACACAGACCTTCAAAGTAAAACAGGAAATGTAACATAGACGCAGACTTGACTAGGGGAGACAGAGCAACTAAGAAACACAGACAAAAATAACAGGGAGACACAGAGGGCGGCTAACTAAATCTTCAGAAAACTAAAGAGAATACAAGAAAGTCAAACTAAGACACTAGACTAAAGAATAAACTGGGGCAACAAAGAGAACTAAGATCATAATACAAAAACTCAGAGACACAAGAAACTCAAAACACTGGGTCACCGACCCAGGACCGTGACACCCATGGCTATTTCTATGCAAGCCCACCAGGCATTCATACTGCTTTGTAATGCTTCTGCACATTGTTAGCATACAAAAGTGCTAGTGTTATTTTTGTGTTCTTCTTGAAGGATTTGAAGGATGTGCGTCATGGAAAATCAGGTGTGCCAGGCTGCTGTAGAGGCATGGAAATATAATAGTTATGGTTCAGGGGTAAAAGCATTTTATGCACCCAAACGACCACAATTTGAGCAGTAGCAGTTCGCTATGATGAAGAGAATTTGCTGGATTTGTTGTTGACAGCAGTCTCTGTTTGAACTTCAGACTGCAGACAAAGTGTACACAAAAAAGAGTGGAAAAAAGTCAACACAGAGCTTTAAGTCTGAGCCTGTGAATAATGTGAAAAGATGTAAGCAAGCTCCTCTTTAAGTCACTCAATTTAAGCTCCAGCTTTTTTTGTTGTTGCTCCACAGGCCTGAGGATCCGCTTGTTCAATTTCTCACTGAAGATTCTCACCTGTGCCCTCTACATATTAAGAGTCAGCTTGGAAGATCTGAAGGAGAAAAATGGGAGCCCATGGTGAGAGTGAGACTCTACCTCTCCCTATTCAATCACTGTTCCTATTCCACTTGTACATAGTAATTCTTTTTTATTAAAAATCAAAAATGGAGGATAAATAAAAGCTAGAAAAGAAGAAAGAGGAAAAGGGTGATAGTCATGTCATCACAGGGTAAGTAAATGTTAAAGCAGTCCTTCCAGATACTCAAACTCTACCGCACAAAAAACATTCAAGCTGAGATAAAATGAGTGAGATAAAAAGAAAGCCATGTATGTGTAATGTTACTTTATTAGTCCATCACTCCCTCTGTTATCTGGCTTCACAGAGCCCAATATCAGCTGTCACAACCAAAGTCTGTTGTTAACAGGTCTGCACATTAGGAAAAGTGTATTTACAGCATTTTAATCTAGCAATTCCAAACAATTTCCAAAATATATATTTTTTGTTTTCCATTGTAGAAAACGGTAAATGTAAGTGACTGCAGCGTGATGGCTTAGCTCTGTTTCCTCATAGAGGATCCTTATTTCAGTGGCTGGTAGGGCCCATCTGTGTGCAGTTGCCTCTGGGGACTCACAGATAAACATGTTAGGTTAGTGCTGCCTGTACTGGACTATAACAGACTGGCCAATAAGATTCTTCATCTCGAGGGTTTCACTGAAGGTTGTCAGGAGAGCATAAAGCATAAAGGATACAGTACCATGAAGTATTTGCCACTTCCCAATTTCAGGGAAAAAAACAAAGAAATCAGGGAAAGGGCAAATGCTTTTTCTCGCCACTGTAAGTATATGTGAAATATTCTGTTTTTTACTTTCACAACAGTTATTTATTTTATAGTGATTATATAATTTTACTCATGTTGTGTGCGTGTTTATATGAACAATGTGAAAAAGTTGCTCATCCTATGCAGTTATGTGGATGTTTGACTCCCAGTAGACGGGTTTCCTCCCATTCAGACGTTCAAACTGTTACTCTGTGTTTATCTTTTCCTTACTCCTGTCCGTAATACAGTGCAATGAATCGAAGCAATGGTTGGAATGATACATCAGAGCCACCACAAATCAAATGGTATGTTCATGTTAACATGGCACTCCATAGTAAAATTAGTGGTGCACAATAGTAAGGTTGATAATAAATGCAGATGCAGTGAAGTGTGAGTAAAAGTTTCACATTGTTTGTGACAGGGAACGCATTTTCTGGGTGAACAGACGAGAGTCTGTGTGGGCAATACAGGTGAGCATAATACCGTTTCTGTGTGCATAAATCAAATTCCATTCCATGAACTCAGTCTCAATGCATAATTCAGCCCAAAAACACCACAAGCCATTTATTAGATAAAAACACTGCAGAGTATGGACGTTCCCCGCTGAAGGCCGAGAAGAGTCTGCATTTGCAGGGTTCATTTATCTCTCTCCCCTTTGCTCCAGGTGACAGTGGCCTTAATCAGTTTTTTGGAGACTATGCTTATCACATATCTCAGCTACAAGGTAAGAGACTGACTCACACTACAAATTTTATCTTTTTAATTCTTATTGTCCTCTTGCAGCTTCTTGATCTAAGTCCAACGCTTTGTTTCCTGTCTTGCGAACCAACAGCTTTCACTTTCCAGCCTCATTTACATTCCCCAAAGACAGCCCCATCACAGAGCCAGCAGTCTTTGCTGCAAATTTTCAACTCAGACATCTAGCACACTGTCTCAGAAAGAAGTTGAGATAAAGGCTCTACAGAGCTTAAAGTGCTGTTTGTGTTTTGTCTACAAACACGTGACAGAAAGATGCATCACAAGTGTATTTAGGTCTGATTTGCGAGCCTTGCAAACCTTAGCATTGATTCTAAAGTTGCTGGAACTCTACCAAAAGATTTAAATATCATTTTTCTCAAAGTTATTCCCTTGTGTGGTGTTTTGATGATTTTGGAGGGTGCGATCAAGCACATCCACCTAAAACCTCCCACAGGGGCTCAGCTGAGTGCTCATTTTCATATTGATCAAACCATTAAGTGAGCGCTGGTACCTTATGAGTGGTGATGATATGGTCATTTAATGTGATCACTCCCATCAGGAAAGCATTTTTTTTTATCGTAGGATAACAATGATCACTTATTGTACTGGTTTTTCAGCTAATCTTCTCTCCCCGAACCAGCCGAATGCCACAGAACACAATCAGTTCCCTTCGCTGTAGCTGTCAAGAGTTTAGGTTCAGCTTTCCTTGAATCTGTGACACATCTGAGTATGCACTTCTTTTCTCAGTCCTTGTGCATGCAAAAGGAGGATTGTGCACATTGCAAAAAAAATATCAAAAATATGTGTTAGTGAAATGCACGGTATATAGAAATACAGAATATCTGATGGCAGACAGAATATTTGAAACATTTTACAATCCACACAAACATATCTTCATAACAGACCATTCAGTTAGCTGTAATAGCTCTTCTCAGATATTTATTGAATTGAGCAGCATCACATACTGTCCATATTTTTTTCTTTACTTTTTCATCTGTTAATGTATTTAGAAATTAAGATTTTAGGAATGAACACACTATTAGTTTGGATTTGAACATCTCCCACAGCTTTCCCTGACTCTGAATCTAAGTTGCACCATTGCTTTCATCTCCTGTTGAGATCCTCAGATGTTTGCATTCGGGTTTATTACATGCAGTCTTTATCTTCTTCTTTCCTTCAGTTCCATTGAACAGGGTTCCTACTGCTTTTACTTTATGAGTCACACATGCCGATGTTAAATTTTGTCCTCAGATGGTGAAGCCTTTCAAAATATTGTGGTTTTGAGATATGTGTGTGATGGAGTCTGTATGGATGGGCATTTGGAGATGATGGCTTTTATCTTAAACTGCTGCTTTTTACATGTCTAGTTTCCAGTGTCACCTCCTCAGTGTATCATTTCACACAAGCGTAAATTTATAGTGTTCTGCTTCTTGAACATTATACCTTGACAGTGAAAATATATGCAGATATATTTTTACTTATGTTCTCATTCACTGCTATATAATACCAAATGGAATTATAGTGCACAGAGACATTATGTAACACACGTGTAAATGAGCAGAGGCTGCATCATACAGTCGATTATGTAAACCCTTCATTATGAAAAGAGATTTAAGTGGTATATATATATTAGAACCTTTTTATCTTCACTTTAAACTTTGTATCTTACATTTAAGCACAGTAGCTAAGCATAACAGGCAAAAACTACAAACAAGCACATTTGAATGCTTTAAGCACAAAGTCAGGTATTATATTCAGATACTGACACTAAAATTGTTAATTTCAAAGAACCATCTCCTCTGAACAAAGATTTTAGACGTTAGCACAGAAAGTTGTTGTTGTTTTTCCTACATGGTGTTGTTTTATGTTGATGTCCTCCATCTACCGAAGGCAGACAGCCTGCAGCAGATTCATTAAATTGTTTCCCATTAATTTCCTTTCTAGGGAAACATTTGGGAGCAGATCTTCCAGATTTCCTTCATACTGGAAATGATCAACACAGTGCCATTTATAATCACAGTGAGTAACTTAATCAGTTCGCCTTGTCCACAAAACAAGATCTTCAAATATCAGATATGTACAATTTTGAATTTAATGAGAAACTACCTAATGCATCTAAATTTCTTTATTATTTGTATTGGGGATTGTAACTTCATGTTATATATGAGGTATGTTAACTAAATATCGCTTTACTAATATACTGTATATTTTCACCCTGTCTCTTTCTTTTCTTCTTTAAGATTTTCTGGCATCGATTAAGAGACATATTCGTCCCTGTGTTTCTTAACTGCTGGCTAGCCAAAGGTGCTCTGGAGAATATGATTGTAAGTTTTTTGCCAATGTAAATAAAGTGTGTGTTGCATCTTACACACTAAAGCTTGATTGTACTAGAGAGAATAAACAAAACTGTATGTTTTCTTTATTACTATGGGCTTTGAGGTTAAATTATCTGCCCTCTAGCAGCCATATTAGAGCTCATGAGTAACATTGTGTAAGTGCTCAGTGGGTTGATACAATGTAACAAAACAGAATTTAATTGACTAGGCTAATTCATTTCTTTCTGGTTAGCTGACACTCTCTTTTTGTCGACACTGATATGTGCACAAAACAGCATATCTTTTTGAAGCTACATTTATCTGTGTAACATTATTAGCAGTAACAGTGGTTACTTTGATAAATTAGCCTGCTGTCTAATTAGCTGGCTACAAAGCTAACACAAGCCATGTTATTCATGTTTAGCTGACGTATTTAGGAGAAAACAAAAGACATGTTTTTTTAATCAAACAGCAGACTTTCATATTTACGCTGCAGTAGGCTTTCAGACAGACTGTGTTTTCTCGCTAGAAGCTAGCATAAGGAAGAAGCAAGCACTTTTTCTTTCTTTTAGAATTGACTGCATGTTCTTGAGGCTAGTGCACGGCATGCACGGCAGGTATCGTGGCCCTACACTCATTGGTCCACTTTATTAGAAATACCTGTTCACTTTCTCATTTATACAAATTTCTAATCAGCCAATCACACAGGGTAGGTGTGAAAATATCCATTGACCATTAGTGCTCAGTGTGTAAATGCCCTGTTGATACCAGAAGTCATAGGAGAATGGTCAGACTGCTTGAGCAGTTAGTTAGGCAGCAGTAACTCAATCAGCCACTTGCTACAACCAACGAATGCAGAAGAGCATCTTTGAGCAAAACTAACTTTGAAGCAGACGAGCTACTGCAGCCGAGAACCACACCAGGTGCCACACCGAGGGAACTGAGGCTACTGAAGCTACAAAACTGAGTAAAAGAAGACTGGAAGAAACATTACTAAGTCTGAGTGTCAATATTAGTGGTTCAGGCTGCTGCTGGTGGTGTAATGGTGTGGGAAATACTTTTTTGCACACTTTGGGCCCCTTATCACTTATTGCTCATCACGTGATTCCTTTATGACTACCATATACCCATCTTCCTATGGCTGTTTCCAGCAGGATACCACACCATCTCACAAAGCTCAAATAATCTCCAACTGGTTTCTTGAACATCACAATAATCTCATTGTACTCAAATGGCCTCCATAGTTCCCAGAGATTGCCATCATGGATGTGGAGCCAACAAATCTGCAGCAACTATGAGTTGCCATCGTATCAATATGGACAAAAATCTCTGAGGAATATTTCAAACACATTGTGGAATCTATTTCGTAGAGAATAAAGGTAGTTCTGAGGGCACAGAGGTTTCAACCCAGTACAAGCAAGGTGTACCTAACAAAGTGGATAATGAGTGTATATTGTTTAAAGTTGCAAGTAAAGCAGTATATGTTTAGAGTACTACCCAATATCAAGAGCAAGTCGAGCCAAAGCAAAAAGTACAAGTGTGGGCACGGCGAAGTTTAATAAAACACAGAGTTCACAGAAATCTGTTGTTGTAGTATTAGTGTTGCCCAGAAGGGTTTAACAGGTACATGAAATTCAAAGCAATTCCATTGGATCCACCTGGTGCAGTGTGTGCTCTTGCTGTGATTCAGATGAGACAGAGTAAGAGCTACATGCCAAGACGGTAGGTGGCAGATGGTTGAATCTGTGGCCAGGGGGGTGGTGGCAGGCAGAACATGCTAACAAGGTGCAAGTGAAAATGAGTCGTGAGCTGCCACGTTGGAAGATGGACAGTATGCTAATATAGGAGTATAAAAAAAATCTTCCAAAGAGGAAAGGGCACTCGTTTTGGTGTAGTTTGTGTGTTAGTAAAATAATGGACTACAGTTACGTAAGAGATCTGAGCTTTGATTAATTAAATGAAATGATTTTAATTTGGTTTGGAAGGAATTTGTACGTGTGATGCAGATGCCCTTTTAATACTTTGTTTTGCAAATATATTTTGGTCCAGTTGTCCTTGAGAAATTGTTTATTTTTGCTATCACAATTGGAAAATGTGTCATATTTCTCAATCAGCGGTATGACTAATGCACTGAACCTCTTTTCTTGTGTCCAGAATGATTTCCATCGTGCCATCCAAAGGACCCACTCTGCCATGTTTAATCAGGTGTTCATCCTCATCTGCACCTTACTGTGTCTGGTTTTCACCGGGTGAGTCAGCCTCTGTTCTCGCTGTTAGTCACTGAAGTGCATCTCTGACCGCTGGGGCAAAATCTGTTCTCTGAACCTTGTACCACGTAACCCCAAAAACATCGTCTCACAGTTGGTGGTCTGCATGGCTTATTATCTGGTAGAAGCAATATTTGTTGTAGAAACGAAAACTGGAAAAAGCAAAACATGTAGCTATTCAAAGATCTGTTGAAAGCAGGCATTGTGAGCTACGGTTGGTTATTGGTTAATGTTTTTTAAGAGGTAGTATCCATGAAAGAGATACATATTTGCTACTGTTGTTGGAAAAAGAAATGCTTATAAAAATGCATTGATGATCAGCGTCAGAGTAAACAGACCTACAAACACTGTTATTGTATTGATAACCTTGTTTTCTTTATTGTTAATTGATTTTCTTGTTTTAAAACAGTGAATTTAATCAAAGTTGTGTTATTTCTGACATCATAGCTCTGATTCACTTTCCCCCAGCCCCAGACTTTGTCCACCTTATCCAAAAAAAAAGAATAAAACACCTAATGAGCAGTCAGAGGAAACTGACAGAACAATCATGGTGTCACTTTAAATGCCATACTGAGGAGAAGCCCACGTTGGGCTGACCTTTGGGCCTTTGTTCTTGGTCAAATTGAATTGTAATATCCAGTCTAGACATGACTATATTACCATAGTGAAAGAGATTGCCTTAGTAGAATATATCCCCTTTCGTATGTTATATTTTAATTATCTTTACCCGTAGGACATTTGTCTGGTGTCATTGTATGATTCCTCGTTTTTATGCAGGGCTTGTGGGATCCAGCATCTAGAGAGAGCTGGGAAGAACTTGACCTTATTTGACTCGTTCTATTTCTGCATCGTTACTTTCTCCACCGTGGGCTACGGGGACGTCACGCCACAAATCTGGCCCTCCCAGCTGCTGGTGGTCATTCTCATCTGTGTTGCCCTGGTGGTCCTGCCGCTACAGGTACCGACTCTGTGCTAAATTAAAAACCAGCGATTCGCAAAGTGCAGTGAAGGGTTGCGGTTTGTTGTAAGCCTTGTGTTAGGTCTGTTTAATCATAAGGAATTCTTTAATATTCTGCAGTCAGTGATGACCTTTGTGTGGGTATCATCAGATATTAAATGACATTTTCATGCTGGCCTGCAGCTCGTAAAAGTCTAATTTGGTCCTTCGCTTCTGTGACATTTTTTTGGCTGCAGAAGAAGTTTGCAAGTGCCAGTCAAAATCCTGGCTCACATTTGCTGCATCATTAGTCCACATATATACTGTGTTATTTATATTTAAAGACTGTGAACAGGTTCATCTCTTCACATGTCTCAAAAAGTTTCTGTCCCTGTGGAGCAAATGGAGTGAGAAGTGGAGATGAACTCCCACTGCTGCCAAATTACTCCACTAGTAGTTTTCACTCCATCTGTGTCCAGACAGAAAATCTATCTCATTTTTTATTATTTATTTCATTCTTGCTGCTTTTGACATCACTCCACCTTTGCTGTCATTGTGTCAGTTTGAAGAACTAGCATACCTGTGGATGGAGAGCCAGAAGTTGGGGGGGAACTATAGTCGACATCGGGCGCAGACAGAGAAGCACGTGGTGCTGTGTGTCAGCTCGCTGAAGATAGACCTGCTGATGGATTTCCTCAATGAGTTCTACGCTCATCCCAGATTACAGGTACAATGAAAAGACCAAATTATATGTTAATATGCTGCTATTTTGCTTATTTCCACTGTTTCCACTATATCTTCTATATTTCTATTGCATGCTTTAATCATGAGCATGAGACATGAGACCGGTTGTGTAATTAGCTAAGTCAGTAGTACACAGTGACTATTTCAATATAAAATAAGGCAAAACCTTTCAACTTGCCAGCCTAAGAATCAGCTGATTTTTCGCTCAGCCCATGGAAGGACAGATGAACTGTATGTATTGTTTTCATAAGTCAGAGGAATCACTACTCCTCCTGCAGTATTTGGTAGAACTTAGTGAAACCTCCGTGCAATGATATCCTAATAGGTCTTCAGCTAAACTGTGCTCAAGGTCATATTTGTCATTCTCAGTGGATTTTAATTGTTATTAATTGGTCCAGTACAGCTGACCAATGACAAGAAGACTTCACTGTCACTGTACTTCACACATACAGCACAACACAGTAACACAATAAGCTGTGCACTTTGATGAATATTGAGCTGGATAAGCTACCATGCCACTAAGGTACTGGTTTATATTATAACTTTTTATATTATAATATTTTTGTACTTTATTGGATGTTTTACTGTGAAAAAGTTGCAGCTTTTTTGTTTTATATCATTTTTTCCCCTCAACATTTGGTATCAAGAAAAAAAGAGCACTTTGCCTGTGAATCTTGACATTGGAATGGGTGTAAAGTTGATTTGGTTGCAGTTGTCAGAGCTAAAATGTGTTCATCAGTCATGAAAAATGTATGTTACTTTCTCCTGTACCAATGAATTTATGAGGGTTTAAAAATACTGGGGGAAAAATCAAAGGTCAGCTCATGCCTGTGTACTTCAAGGGGCTGTAACTCTTTGCAGGATGAAAGTAAATGTTTTGCATGGCTTTATTATATATACACTTTGGACTGACTGACTCACTTTTTATAGATTTATCCAGGGTTTTTGTATTTCATGTTTGTTTTGGGTTTTTTTGTAGATTTTAATTTTCTTGTTTTTTTCTCTCTTTCTCTAGGACTATTATGTGGTGATTTTGTGCCCGACAGAGATAGACATTCAAGTTCGTCGAATTCTCCAGATCCCCCTGTGGTCCCAGAGGGTTATCTACTTGCAAGGATCTGCTCTCAAAGACCAGGACCTGATGAGGGCCAAGTGAGTAAACGCATAACATGCACATATTAAGACCAACACCTAAAAACAAAGCTCTTGTGCGTTATCTTTCTGAAAGGTTCAGATTTCAGTAGAGCTGAATCTGATTGGTTTTATTCTTTTTATTTTCTGGATACGACTTGGAATGTAATTTAAAGTGTTGCTTCTCAACTGGCAATGCAAAGCCATTGAAGTGCAGTTAGAGGGTGAGATACTTACAAATCAGCTTGGCTGGCCTCTGCTTTCACTTCAGTGTAATGCAGTTTTACTCCACATCGATCATCTCCTCACTTCAAAGAGCAAACTCTGCACAGAAGCAGCGAGAGAGATTGTGACCTGTCAGTTTTGTTTTCGTCAATCAAACCCATTACTGCACAACCGCAGCATTCGTATCTCGTAGCTCGGCTGCAGATGTTGAATTACAGCCCTATATCCTTTTCTTTGAAAAGTCTTAAGTTTGTCCAGAAGTTCCCTCCTCTTTTCCAAGATGCCCTCTTTAATGTGCAGCTGTTCAGGTGCTGTGTCATTTCATACACACTGATATGTGACCACACAGCCAGCTTACCTTCAAATGACTAACCTCTGTCGAGAACATGCAGAGGGTTGGTGTGACAGAAGAGGATGCTAGGGAGGGTGAGGTGGAAGCAGATAAAAAAAAAGAAGAAGCAGCTCCTGTGTTGCAAGCACTGCATTCTGATACGGTAGTGTTTTCAGAGATTAATTGGGCTTTTAACCTTTTGAGCCTTTGTAATGGCATATTAACGCTCATCTATGCCTGGCTTTAATTTAATGCACTGATCTGTTAAAATGAGGTGTTTCACACCTGGTTGAATGACCTCTTTCCTGCCTTTCTATCTCTCTTTTGTGCGTCTCTTCCAATCTGTCAGGATGGACGATGCTGAGGCCTGCTTCATCCTGAGCAGCAGGAACGAAGTCGACCGAACGGCAGCTGTGAGTCTCATCCTAAACTGTGTCATGATAATGATTATTTCAAATAAGCAGTTTCCCTTTACACCCTATTTCCCTTTGATATTTGCCAGGGAAGTTGTAGATGAAAATGAGCCACTGGACAAGTGAAATAACACAATTTTGCTCCCTCACAGGATCACCAGACTATTTTGAGGGCATGGGCTGCAAAAGACTTTGCTCCAAACTGCCCTCTCTACGTACAGATTCTCAAACCAGAAAATAAATTTCATGTTAAGTTTGCTGGTGAGTGTGCAAAGAATTCATAGCTTCTGAAAAACAGTAATTTGGCATGTTGTTGAGACACAGGCCAGACTTTTTCTTAATATGAAAAGTTTTTGCAATTATTCCTTTTTAATCAGATCATGTAGTATGTGAAGAGGAGTTCAAGTACGCTATGTTGGCACTCAACTGTGTGTGTCCAGCCACGTCCACTTTAATTACGCTGTTGGTTCACACCTCCAGAGGACAGTGAGTATCCGCCAACATTTATTTGCAGTTATTATTCTTTCCCCTTTTCTTTTCTTTTTTTTTTTTTATACAATTTTTAAAAAATACATTTAATTTACTTATCAGTGCAGCACGATGATGCAGTGGTTAGCACTGCTGCCTGATTATTTTGGGAAAAAGCAATATTTCTCTCATACTCCAATCAACCAAAGTTTAGCTTACCTGGTATTAGACTAGATTTTCCAGTCCTGCTAACAGGAAGACGTTTTTGGTTCCTTGGGATAAAGTCTAATTTCAACACCTCCTTCTTTTCATTTTCCTACACTAAACCAACCATATTTGGTATTTTTCCAGTAAGTATGTGTTACTGTAAGACAAATTACCCAGATAAAGTAACAATTATTTGGCAATTAAACTAAATCTGCATGTATGGGTAGTATTATACTTAAGGAAACAAGTAATGGAATCCCTGTGTAGTTTTTTAAGTATCTGTGAGTTCTGTAATTGCTCTAGAAGACATAGTTTGTTGTAGCCTGTGGACATTGTTTTTGGATTTCAAGCTAATAAGACCTATAAAAACCATATTTTTACTCCTTAAGAATTTACTCAACAAATGTCTTTGTTTCTGCCTACATAGCAACTCAGCTTCTCTGAAAGGTTTCTATTCAGTAAAATTTCTAATCTTCGCTTTGACTAAAGAGTTGAATATTTGTGGAGAGATTAAATCTCTCTTTGGGATTAATTTGAGAGGAGGATGACTGTGTGTTCTGCACACAGTCTTTACAGTTACACAGACTGCACTCGGTACAATCTCACTACTCTACTGTCACCGCTGCCCCGACTTGTCACTGTCGAGTCAGTGAACATTACACTTTTTTCTTGTCAGGCCATAAATCTGGCTGTTTTTTTTTTTTTCACATTCTGTTCAGTCCGCAGGAGACACACATCCATTTTCATTTCCATTATGGAAACTGGCCCCAGTTTGTGCCTTAGACAAGATGAGAGAAGACTTAATTTGTGCCAGATTTCAAATATAATTATGATGTACACAATCTGTCTTGCGTCAATGACCTTAAAGCCTGTTGTGTCCTGATATTGTTTGTGACTAGAGTTGAGGAGGCTGGGGAAAACGGAGTCAGAAAAGGTCATGAAAGGTTTGATTTATCAGTACCGAGAGACAAATAAAGTGCAATTTGATTTAAATGTCTTCTTTCTCTGACATTCAAATTGGTTCTGCGCCAGAGTTTAAGATCACAGTCTAAAATATAGTAAGAATGTAGCATGTAGCAAAAAGACTATTGGACACAAAACATCAGAATGAATTGTTCTGTTAATACAAATTCAGGGAGGGGCAGTTATCACCGGAGCAGTGGCAGAGGACATATGGACGCTGCTCTGGAAACGAGGTCTACCACATCCGTTTGTGTGACAGCAAGTTTTTTGGGGAGTACGACGGAAAGAGTTTCACCTATGCTTCCTTCCACGCCCACAAGAAGTTAGTACATTTTCTTCTAGCTCAGTAGAGTAAGATCCTTTCACATTAGAGTAACATCTCTGAGAGCAAAAACCATGTTTGTGTCATTTTGATTTCAATCGTCAGGTATGGCGTGTGTTTGATTGGAGTTAAAAGAGAGGACAACAAAAGCATCCTCCTGAACCCCGGACCTCGCCACATCATGGCTGCCACCGATACCTGCTACTACATCAACATCACCAAGGAAGAGAACTCTGCTTTCATCTTCAAGCAAGAGGAGAAGCACAAGGGCCTGCCTGTCTCCGGGCTCTATGACGCCCCCTCAAGGCTACCTGTGCACAGCATCATCGCCAGCATGGGTAAGACTGAAAGCCACAGGCAGGAATAAATGATGTTTACAAAAAGCGCAGCTGATAAAGAAAGCAGAGAAAATAGGAAGATGGGAGGGTTCTGTTTGTGTGCTTACTAGGCTCACTATCTGATGGCTGAAACGGTTTCCATAGAAGAAGAGAAAATGGATGCTTTGTTTGTGGTTTACTCTAAATTGCACTCACACTGGGCCTTTCTGAATGCTTAGGGCTGCCTTGCTGATGCTTTATGCTTTCACTGACTGTTAAGCATGAGTTTTCTTTTTTTACTTTGTTGGCTGACATTGTTGTGTTGTGCTTTTTTTTTTTTAACCTGTGAAAGTTGATCAGGCCACTTCATTTGGTAAGTTTGTGCATGAGGCATCAATTTTCTATTATTCACACATTTTATTTGGAATCATTTGCACAATAACACCTCACACTTAGCCTAAAAATGTTTCAGCAGAATGATATATGTATATGTACATATATCAAATCTGATATTGTGCATATATCTTTGCCACATATCTTGTACAACTCTGTATCCAAATAAGTTAGGGTGCTTTAAGTAACAACACTCTGCAAATATTAGCCTTTTTTAATTGATCAATTTGTTCTCTTTGTACATTTTTTAATAAACACAAGCTTTGAATAACGCTAATGCCAATATTTGCATTCTGTTTTAATCACCTTTCTTCGTCACAGCATCCTAACTAGTTGGAAACAATTGTGCTTGATATAACTGATCTATCCATTTTTCATATTTATGATATGATGTATATCATACATCATAGGGATATATTTACTGACAGATATGCTAAGTCATTACTATATGCATGCTTTTCATGGTAGATGGTAGCTTTGTGCTTCAGAAAGCAATACATTTTCTCCTCAAGGTCAAACTGCTGAGACTCAAGAGAGTAGTAGGAATATTACAGGCCAAGATAATGAAAAGTCTCAATATATACATAAAGCTATTTCTATATAGCTTTACAGTTGTGATAATATAACCCAACATGATTTCCAGGCACCGTAGCCATTGACCTGCAGCATCCCGATCCTCCTGAGGAAACCGGCAAACTTGCCCTCCCAACAGAGAATGGAGCTGGAAGCCGCCGACCGAGCATCGCCCCCGTTCTGGAAATCGCTGACTCCTCCTCCATCCTGCCCTGCGACCTCCTCAGTGACCAGTCAGAGGATGAGACCAACCAATCAGATGAGGAAGGCTCTGTAGGTTCAGAGTAAGTATTTTTTTTTTAAACTGAAATGTGCCCGTGGTATCCTTTGCTCTGTGCTTGATTGATCTCACCTCCCCTTCTCTTCTTTGTCTCTCAGCTGTTGTAGGATCAAAGATGGATGAGTTTGAAATAGGCATGTAATCAGTGTGTCGTGATGCTATTAGATGTGAAGTACTGGTGATGAATGTGTACATCATGTCAGTGAGGATAGCACTTTTTCTCAAGTGAGGTTCTTGTATGGTGTCCCTGTATTGATTGCTGCTCTTAGCGCTCATTTATCAGTTAGCCAGGCAGAGTCACCCTGAAAGGGTTTTAGCACGTCAGATGTAGGCCAAGGCCCATGTGCTTTATTTTCTCCGTCTATGCGGTTTCTTAAAAGTGAGATAAGTTCAGGATAGATTAGGTACTGATCCCTCAGCCCATGAAAACCAACAGCTGTTAGACCCAGACAATGGTGAGTTTCATAAAGGTGGACCTAACATGGTCCTTCTGACCTGTGTGCCTCCATTACTGCACCCGTTGACGCTTCAGTAGTTTTTCTTTTTTAAGAGTTGTCAGTGCCGCATAGAAGAAAATTCAAGGTCCCACAGTGCCATCGTGTGGTGATCAGTAGGTTTACATCTATGATCAGCTGGAATTTCTTTTATTGGCAAACTAGAGGGCATCGTGAAACTCATTAGGATAATTGCAGCTGACCCATTACAAATCAAGGAGCACAGAACCAAACGGACACACAATCAAGACTTGATTAAAAATAAATAAACTTTGTAATGGAATTAGTCCTTCAGGCTTATAAACATCTGTAATTATAGTAAAGCAGCTGCAGAATCTAATAACAAACTGAAAAGAAGAAACATTAAACTGGTGATAATTCACTTAGTTTATATTATAAAGTAGTGATGAAAGAAGGAAGAGGGAGTCGGTGATGCTTACAGAAATTTTGTAACAGTAGAAGAATCTTCAGAATCTCCTTAAATAAAGTTAAAAAGTACCAGTCGCATAATATCCTAAAATATGTCACCGCTGATATTTGCCTGATATTTCTTTAAAGCTTTAAAGGTGAGTTCTTTGAGTGTTTAAGTGTTTTTTTTCTGTTTCTTTTCCACAAGCTTTGTGAAGGGCTATCCCCCCAACTCACCCTACATCGGCAGCTCTCCAACCCTGTGCCACCTCCTACCACAGAAAGCTCCGTTCTGCTGCCTTCGCCTCGACAAGGTAAGACTCAATGAAAACTCACAGTACAAAATCAACGCTTTTTTTTAAACATCTGTTTTATCGCCGTGGTAAGTAACTGCCCTGTGGTTTGTTTCCTAAGCGCACAGGAATACTAGACCTTGACTAAATTTCTGTTGAATTGTCTGTCTCCATCCAGGGCTGCACACATAACAGCTTCGAGGATGCCAAGGCATACGGCTTCAAGAATAAGCTGATTATAGTGTCTGCAGAGACGGCCGGAAATGGTCTCTACAACTTCATCGTCCCTCTGCGGGCTTATTATCGGCCCAGAAAAGAACTCAACCCCATAGTGCTGCTACTGGACTACCCGTAAGACTGATCAGTCTAACATCCAACACATCCAGACCAGCGTTTATTAGATTTCCTGACAGTGATGCGAAAGCCTAAAGCTTTTCAATATCACAAGAATTTGAGAGTCTTATAAAACTTGTTTTTTTGTGTGCTTTTTAAGAATAGTTGATGATGATATAACCAATGAAGGAGGCCCTCTCTTTGTTACATGGATGTCAGTGTTACTGCACAGTGTTGATGAGACTGGTTTATCATTATTGCGGTGCATGGACTTCTCTATAGGATCATTATTTTAGCAGTTTCAGATGTTACAGGCAGCAGATTATGGTGCAGGCATGAAAATGACAGCAATATAATATCTCTATAAGGGCTTGCTTATTATACCTGGAAGGATATACTTGTTAACCTAGCCCCAACTTTGAGAAAAAGCTGTGTACTGTATATGATTAAGTTCACCAAACAGAAAACTGGAGTGAATTTCAGGATATATATATATATATATATATATATA
>NW_024582472.1:1616816-1663519 GCF_018398535.1 Haplochromis burtoni
CTTTTTTCTCTTCTTTTGTTGCATTATTCATAGACGTCTGCAGTGTTTGTATGTTAGGGCATGTATATTTTTGTGCATGCATGTTGCAGCGGTCCATTTTTTCTGCTCTAACCCACTGCGGGCTTCATTAACTTTGACCTCATTTCTGCAGTTTGCTGAAACAGATGAACGATAAAAACACAGGGCCAGGAAAACAAAGTGGCCCCCTCAGGAATTTAAATGTCAGGCAGTTTTTTATAAATCCTCCAAATGCATTGAACTATTTATTTCTCTCTTAATCCATAATGAATTCAAACAAATCTTTCCTGCCCTCATCAACAGGCAGATTTCAGGAAATTACTTGTACAGTTTCGTAATCTGTCACTGGGGTTTACAAAGATAATTAGTGTGGGATGCTCAATTCATGTTTCCCGTTTCCTGCAGGCCAGACAACCATTTCTTAGAGGCCATTTGCTGCTTTCCAATGGTTTACTTCATGGCCGGCACAATTGATAAGTAAGTGTTTATATTATAAAAGAAAACGCACTCGGTTAATCACCTAGCTTAATGTATGAAATAATTTTTCATCCAGCCAGCAGAAGTACAGCTCCAGGACATCTTGGACATCACAGTTACACAACAACTTAAATGCACTGTAATCTTTAATGGCTCTTGAACACATTTGCTGCTGATGTGATTTTGTGTTTTATAGGCACATTTGAATCAAATGTAGCAGTTTGATTTCAAACTATATAATACATTTTTTAATCATTTTAATCTTTTCTGTGTTACCTGAGGAAGAAGACAAAGATGCTTGTCAGTGACGTTCAAACGTGCATCTTGCAGCTGTTACTTGCAGATTTTTGAGCTGGAACAAAGCAAGCACTCAGTGTTTGACTGAAGCAGGGAAAGCAAGTGGTAGTTAGTTTGAACCTAGTGATTTAAAAACTTCACTAATGTGTAATTAAGCTGTCAAGAAAAAATGGCTTCTTTGCAAACAAAAATGAATGAACAATGTAAAGAGGGAGTCACCATAGCATTATAGTCTAAACATTAACAAAAATAATAGCTTTATGGAGACAACTGTACATTGAAACCTAACTTTTAGTTCTGCAAATATGATTCTTTTAGTTGAGTCATGGAAAAAAAACAAGTGGAAAACATGCAGTTGAAGATGTGCTGCGTTTATTCAGTCCCGTAAACCAAAGGCGTGTACTACGAAGCTGGATTTGTAACTCTGGTTTTCAGTTTCATGAAGGTAGTTCACCTCTTACTGGTGTGCATCACCATGGTAACTTATACTGAAGATCTAACCTGCTTCGGGGCAGGTTGTACTCGAGACGAGAGCAACAGGCACGAAAGTCCCGCCAACTGACCAATCAGCTCTCTGGAAAATATTCTTAGAAGCAACTTAAGTTTTTAAATGTTGACTGCAAACAGTTTTACAATAATTATTCTAAAAACTTAAATTTATAAAAAACAGGAGACCTGTTTCTTGAACTTGTATCAAATTGTTTATAACCACATTCGACTTCTGTTTTTAGATTTCTTTCTTTTCATTAATCGCCATGGTGCCGCAGCTAAAAGAATAAAAACTCAAACTTTACTATGCACATCTACATATTATTTAATGAAATAACAGTAAGAATCTCAGCTTCCTCCATGTCTTAAAGTGCTGACTATGTAATGCTGCTTACAGTCAGCATTTTTGTTGGTTTTGCTTTCTGGGTTTATGGCTAGACTTTATTAATATACTTACCATCACTAAAAGCATATTTGTAGAAGCACGTTTCTTACTAAACTACTCTATAGTGTTTTCCCGTTAGATGCTCACACCACTAATTTGTCTGTTGCAGCTGTGTTGCTTTCAGCCAGCATTGTGTGTTTAACCTCCAAAATTACCAGTAGACTCGTCCATCAGACGGTCAGGCCTGTCAGATGCTGCCAGTGCCGGTCGTCTCATGTGAACATACGAATAACTAGATGGTTAAACCCCAGTTTAATCTATCGAGTTGATAAAACCTTTCATGCAACTACTTTGTCTAGTTCTTGATGTTAGATGTAGGGTAAGCCAGACAACAGAAATATATCCTGGGTATGTTGAATGTGCATGGTAGTGCACGTCAATTCTGACAAAAAATAAATATATTTAGTAACCACTAACCTCTATCTAAAACTTGTTTTTGCAGTCCAGCCCATTATAATTTATTCATGCATAAAAATCCACTTAGTTAACTCCTCACCTTCTTGGTCGATGCAGATTTGGAAATTTTGGTTATCTTGGATTTGTTTAAATCCAATTTCTGTCTAAAAGAAGCAACATTAAAATGTTTAAAATAAGAGAAATGTGCCATAAAAAAATCAGCTCAATTTGAATTTGATGGGAGCAACACATCTCAAAAATGTTGGAACAGGGCCGTGTTTACCTCCATGTTGCATCTGCTCAGTCTGTAAAACTCTATGTAACTCTGTGTAGCCTGTAAAACCTGTATGTAACATTCTGCATTGATAGTGGCATCAAAGATATGCATGCTGACAATTGCATTTGCACTAATGTGCACCACACTACATAGAGACGTGCATATTTTTGAATGGAGCTCTGATAACAAGCAGGGTGGTCCCTCTGCTCTTTAGTTCAGAGGACGCAGCATCCATGTTTGCATCACAGAGGTTTAACCTGGTGAACTATTTTAACAGACAAAGATTTCTGGAAGTGTTCCTGAGGCCATGCAGGCATCTCCATGACAGCCGCCTGAGGGTCCGAAGACCACGAACATCCATTATAAATTTTTGCTGTTTTGATGATATTATGTACTGTAGATGATGAGATATTCACAGGAACATATTGAGAAACATTATTATGAAATATTTCCTAAATTTATAAGCACTGTTTTTTGCAGATTAGTGAACCTCTACCCTTTACTATTCCACAATGCTCTTTTTTTAAAATATATATCAAATCATGTTACCGATCTGTTGCCAGTTAGCCTAATTAGTTGCAAAATGTTCTTCCAGCTGTTTCTCTCATTCACACTTTTTTGAAAGGTGTTGCTTCCTTCAAATTCAAACTTGACTAATATTTTTCATGAAATAGGAAAATGTCTCAGTTCACACATTTGTTTTATATGTTTTATATATTCTTTAGTGAATACAGGTTTATCAGATTTGCAAGTCATTGAATTCTGTTTTTAAATTTTACATGATTCCAACTTTTTTGGAGTTGGGGTTGTATTTACTATATTACTCTTATATTTACCGTTTTCTAACATGTCATAACCTAATAATCACTGCTGCTTTCTGAATGGGACAGCTTGGACAACCTGCTGCAGTGTGGTATCATCTATGCTGACAACTTGGTCGTTGTGGACAAGGAGAGCACTATGAGTGCTGAGGAAGACTACATGGCAGATGCCAAGACCATCGTCAATGTCCAGACAATGTTCAGGTAACATAGAGTGTGCTTTACTGAGTAGAAACTCAAAGGTGTCCTCCCACCAGTCTCAATTGTTCTCACTCCCCCACTCATCTTATTGATCCAGGAACAAGTTCATTAAGTTTGTCTCATCATCTCAGCTTCTCTCCTCTTTGTGCGCTTGGCCTCTGTCTTTCTCACTTTGCAGAGAAAAAGGTTCATGGTTTTATGTATTTTGTGCCTCGGTTGGGGAAGAGGTGTCACATGCTTGTTGACTACTGTACTAAAGCATTTTTCACAGAGACAGCTGTCGTTGAGAACATGTTGGAGTTCTCGTTAGCTCTTGTTAACATGCCCACGTCTAACAAAACCAGAGTACGGCAATCACAGTTAACACAGTGAATTTTGGGGAGTCTAATGTTTTTGACCACAGCATAGATCGCCTTGTGCGAGCTCACCCTTGTTATGTATGAGTCAAGATTCTGATTTTGGCCCAAGTGTGCACCAGATTCACATAATTAATGTCTTTGTCTGTTCTTACTGCAAAGGCAAAGAGCAAATATAAGCTTTTAGAGGGGGTTTACAGAAAGGCAGAGCTCATCTCAAAGACAAACTACAGCTGCCAAAGCTGTGAAACTGCTCATTTATTTAGCAACTAAAATTAAAAGCATTTATCACTGCCACACCATGTCTCTCTCAACACAAAGCATTTTGTCTTTCCACTGACATCCCTCTCACTTTATTTCCTCCACACTCAGGTTGTTCCCCAGTCTCAGCATCATCACTGAGCTCACGCATCCATCCAACATGAGGTTCATGCAGTTCAGAGCCAAGGACTGCTACTCACTCGCACTCTCCAAACTGGAGAAGGTGAGTGTTTCGTGTTCAGTGTCTTTGACTTAGATCGTTTTATTTTCTGGACAATCAAAAAATATCTCAGTATCCCAAAGAGAAGTGTAAGCACTTTGGGTTGTGCATTATAACTTGCAGCCTATGAAGTCTTCTTCTTTTTTTTTTTACCTTTTTGCACTGTATAAACTCATCTGGCCAATTTTTGTGTACACTTTGCTAGTTTTAAGTTGGACCCAATTTGCTTTCAGAACTGCTGTAATTCTTCGTGGCATAGATTCACACAGCTGCTACAGATTTGGCTGCACATCCATGATGACAATTTCCTGTTCTACCACATCCCAAAGGTGCTGTATTGGATTGAGATCTGGTGGCTGTGGAAGTCATTTGAGTACAGTGAAGTCTTTGCCTTGTTTGAGATAATTTGAGCTTTGTGACATGGTGTGTCCATGTTCTGGAAGCAACCGTCAGAACATGGTTACGCTGTGGTCATAAAGGGATGGGCATGGTCAGCAATGATACAGCAGGCTATGGCTTTTAAATGATGCTCAGCTGGTACTAAAGTGCCAAAGTGTCCCAAAAAATATCCTTCACACCATTATACCACCACACCAGTCTGATATGTTAATGCAAAGCAGGTGGATCTATGCATTTATGTTCTTTACACCCATTTTCTGAGCACACCATCACCATTGCAACAGAAAACCAGACTAATCAGACCAGGCAGTGTTTTTTTTCAATATGCTTTTTTTGGTTTAGCTTCACCACAAATCTGTTCTTAACTGTCGATAGGGGCACAAGGTGCTGCTGTAGCCCATCATCTTCACATTTTGTTGTGTTGTGCATTCAGAGAAGCTTTTCTGCATACCTTGGTTGTAACAACTGGTCATTTGAGTTACTGTTGCCTTCCTATGAAGCAGCGTGGCCATCCTCCTCTGAATTCTGGTATCAATGAGCCATTTTTCTCTTTTTCAGATTATTCTGTATAAACCCTAGAGATGGTTGTGCAGGATCAGCAGTTTCTGAAATATTCAGACCAAACTATCTGGTAGCAATACCCACACCACATTTAAAGTCAACTTTCTTCCCCATTCTCCTGCTCAGTTTGAATTTTAGCAGGTCTCTTGACCATGTCTACATGCCTAAAATCACTGAGTGTTGCTGCTTCAATCAGCCAAATAGATTTTTGTGTTAACAGTTAGTTTAACAGCTGTACTAAACAACATGGTCAGGTGAGTTTATATGACATTTAAAGAGTTAGCTTACTTTCCAGGAAATCAAATAAACCCATTAATAATTTTTGTCACACTTCAGGCCTCTTGTGAATGAATGCATTTGTTTAATGCAGTTAAATCATCGTTACTAACAGATAAAGCTTGTATGTATCCCCACTCTTTCTTAAATCTTTTTTTGGCTCCTTTTTTTTGTTTGTATTTTGTTTTTTGCTTCCAGATAGAGCGTGATAAGGGCTCCAACCTGGCTTTCATGTTCCGGCTGCCGTTTGCTGCAGGCAGAGTGTTCAGTATCAGCATGCTGGATACACTACTTTACCAGGTGGGATAACAGACTTTGAACTAGTTCATTATGAAATAGTTAAATATAGACCTGTCTGTCAGCGATTTCATCCTTAGAATTTGTGCTTCACTAGTTCCTCTGTCTGAAAGTTGTGTCTAAAAAGGTAACGGCTGTTACATCAGTATTTCCTAGTAAGGTGCAGTTTATTGTCTAAAGTAAATGTGGGGTTTTTTTTTTACGTGTTTAAGCCTCAAATGAATAGCCTACAAAAGAACATTTGTGCCATTAAATATTAATGAGCATAATGCACAGGATAAAATAATTTATTGCAGGTGTTATAAAGAAAACTTCCCCTCAGAGCAATTGCAAAATGTGTTTGCGAAAGCTTTTAAACTTCTTTTTTTAAACCACAGTCATTTGTCAAGGACTACATGATTGCCATCATCAGGCTTCTCCTTGGTCTGGACACCACGCCTGGTTCTGGGTACCTATGTGCTGTATGTGGAAATTTACTTTTGCATCTTACCAAGTGATTGGTGCATTTTAGTAATTTCATCTGTGATGTGCAGCAACTTTATCGTCAATCTCTCACTTCAGATGAAGATCACAGAGGAGGACCTGTGGATCAGGACCTACGGCAGACTCTTCCAGAAACTTTGCTCCTCCAGCGCTGAGATTCCCATCGGGATCTACCGGACCGAGTCGCATATGTTCTCAACCTCAGAGGCAAGTTCACTTTGATCAGATACTCAGTATCTGAGTCCTGGTCTTGGATTTGGTGTCAGCTTTTGCCTGCGGTTTGAATTCAGCTACCATCTATTAATCATTCCCTCCTTTAGTTTTTGCTTGAGTCCTTCTCCTTTGATACTCTTGCTTATTCTTCAGCTTGTATTTCCTATTCCCTAAATTGCCTTTCCTTTGTTTGAGGCTGCACATTTACCATTCATTTCTTAATACAGATACATTCCAGCTGACAGAAATTCATGTCAAGCAATGAAATTAGATTTATATTTTTGACTGACTCTCACATACTGCTATTAATACAGTTATGAATAAATAAAATATTAAATACAGCATATGTAAGCTTCCATATGCTGATGTTTAAGGCTTCGAACATTTGTTTGCTCTGAATGCCCTCATCTTTCATTGCATCTCTTTTTGTTTGGATGTCTGTCTGTCCTTGTATTCCAGTGCAGGGACAGTAATGCACAGGTAAGATCCAAACAGGCTTGATTCTGTTTATTACGTCAGCTGACTCCTTTTTGCTTAAAGCAGGCAAAGTAAAAAAAAAAATACCTTACTGGTATTTTTTTTTTTTTAATATCAAAAGTTTGTTTGCTTCTTATTCTTATAGTGCACGCTTTCCTCACAAAATCCAGCATTCACATTTCCATCTTACCATTCCAGTCTCAGGTGTCCATCAACGTGGAGCAGGGTGAGGAGCACCGTGATCGTGGAGGATCCTGGAAGGAGAAGACGGGCTACAGAAACTCCACCACGAGTGACCAATCGGAGCACCCGCTGCTAAGGAAGAAGAGCATGCAGTGGGCTCGGCGGCTGAGCAGGAAGAACGTCAAACCGTCGACCAGAGCGGAGCGCATCTCACAGCAGAGACTGAATCTGTATCGGCGCTCCGAGCGACAGGAGCTGTCCGAGCTGGTCAAGAATCGCATGAAGCACCTGGGCCTCCCCACTGTGGGATACGGTGAGTGGAACAGCTGATGTTACGATATATGAGGATATGTTGATGCTTTAGGTTGAAAGATATTACTCAGTATAGCTTATTGTATAGGACTAGATACAGTCCAGCTGCTCTTATCAGTTATTTTAATTAATGATTGTATTTCTTTGTATTTAATTTGTAAATATTAGTCATAATGTCCCAGAAAATGAATAATAATGCTAATTATAATGTTTGTTGCAGATTGGAGTCTCAGTTCTGTAAACATGACTTTGAGGTCACAGAAGCTTTGGATGCAGAAATCCTGTAACTGGTTGAGTTAAATCTCAGTGAGTGAAGCCTAAGAAAAGTCAAAGAAGGAAACCTTTAGTTCAGAAGTCACAGACATTCAAGTCCACACAGCATAGCAGTGTGAATCCAGCTATAAAGATCTGATTAAAGTCATATAAACTGAAAGCCCAATCTCTGAGAGAGAGTTTTTTGAAGGGTGCGGTATGTAAGCATCTTATTCTAAAAGGATGCTACTAGCCAGCTAACCCTGTCCATCTCGTCTCCCAGTTTCTGCTAGCTGCTCAGGTGTGGTGGTTCTTGATGTCATTAAGTGGCTGCTCATAGTCCTTGTTGCTAAGAACTGGGGGACCTAAACCCTGTGGATAACTGATTTATGATGTTGCCACAAAAGCACCCTGGCTATTTGGCACAAGAGACTAATCAGGCCAGGCCTGTGCTTTTATTATTCAAAATATTTATAGCCCCCTGAGAACCAGCCTATTCATTTATGTCCTCTGTAATGGATGTTTGTTTTGGCGTCTATATCTTTTGACTTATTTGAGCTACTTACGACGCTTTTTCTAGTAGTGAAAATGGTGAAAATGTCACCCCAGATGGATCCCTTTAGGCTGCTTGTTTTTTAATGATCCAAAAACCAAAGATTATACTACAGAGAATTTTAGAAGCTGGGACAGGCCAAAGATTTTATTTTTGTATTGTTCCTGAACACTGTAATCTGCTCAGATCAAGAATAGCATGTGACTGATTTCATGCCACAGGCAGTTACACATAAAGTGCCTTTGTTATCACTGCCTTATGTGAGGAACTCCCATGAGTTCCTTGATTAAACACGGGTACCATTACTACATACAGCTGCAGAATGAGTTCTTGCATTTGTATGAGAACACTTGTTGCCTTTCCTTAGTTGCCTACTCTGTTACCACCTGTTGGTTTTACTGGGCTTTGCTCTGATGCGTAATAATAATGATATTGACCATCTCAAAGTCTCAAAGTCACATATCTATGCACCACCACAAATTTCATTGTCACTGTGTTATCAGTTTAAATCGAGATATAATAAACTGGCCCTGTTAGTTTTAATAAGATTGCACGTACTGAATCGATGGGCCGTAGCATCAGCTGCAAAAGTACTTTCTGAGCCTGGTGGTGAAGTATATTCATGAGCTTAAATTTTAGAAGCAAGGACACTCTAGAGTCTGATCAGTTCAGGTTTCAGGATCAAGTTCATGAGATTCTTTTGCTTCACTAATTGATGCTTCTCTCAGCTGGTTAAATTATTTCTGCAGTGCAAGCAGCTGTGTTTGAGAAAGTTATCTAACCCTCCGATCTGTATTCCAGTCATTTTTGTTTTCTTTTACCTCATCTCATTTCCCATGAACACATAGTAATGTGAGGCTTGTTAGTACAGATCATCGACATCGCACTGCATCGTCACTGACCTTCAGAAAACCTCATTTTCTCACATCACTTTCACACCCATCAAACTCCTCTTCCGTGTGTCATAACTCAGACGCACACCACCTCGCAGTCATGATCATACCATCATGTGGATGTGAAGACATCACGCATGAGGATGCAGGAGCACGAACCTCGTCTCAGTTGCATTCAAGACTGCAATTACAGAGTGAAATTGCCTGCATTCTTTTCAGTTCACTTTTTCTTTCGTTTTTGCCTCCTCCCAGCTTCACGGCTCAAAACAAAAAAGCAGAATCATGCTCCAGATGTGTTGTAATGTGTCAATTAAATACGTTTCAGGAAGAACTCCTGAAGTTCAAGATCTTCTAAAGAACCATGAATGTCAGTGAGGATTTCTGCAGCAGGATGTGACAGATTAATAATTTGGAAGTGATTCTGTGCACACACTGATGCATGGCCTCTTTGCATTGCTCTCACACTTTTAAGAGTTTTTTTGATTGTTGTTTTTTTTTTTTAATCTGCAGATGCTTTTGCTGCCTGCCTGATATTTTTTTTGTTTCTTGTTCTTGTTTTTTTTTTTAACCTCCTTTCTCTGCCTCTTCTGTCTTCCTTCCCCTTTTGGCTTGTAGAGGATGTTTCTAATCTCACTGCGAGCGATGTCATGAATCGAGTAAATCTAGGATATTTGCAAGGTAATTTGTGTGCTGTTTATAACTCATTTGCAACATGTGAGTGATTACGTCCACCTTGTGGAGAAAGGAATTTGTCCTTTCGCCAGCATCCAATGAAGAATAGCATTTGCCCACCAAAAAGAATGCTTAACTGTAGATGTTATCTTATCTCTTTAGTTATATAATCTGTTTTATTTGACGTATAACTTGAGTACAAATGAATACATTAGGACGTTGAAGTTAACAGTGACTGCCGTTGCTTAGAGTTGCAGGACATTTCAGAGCACCCGTATTCAGAGGGGACCAGGCTGTCAGGTTAGCTGGTTGATCACAGTACTGCAACTTTACTGCATGAGTGTGAGTGTGCGTGTGTTTTTTATGTGAGTGTGTCCCCTGCCAGAGTCAGCAGTAGGTCAGCAGCAAGTCTCTCACTCTACTCTCTCCCTCTCTTTTTCGATCTCTATCTGGTCTTTCTGCATTGTGTTCCTGTGAGGTGACGTCCCAAACGGCTAGAGTACTGCAGGGCATCAGAGTATGGCTTAAAGAGTGGAGCGGAGTGCATTATGTCTGTGGATGGAAGGATAGATTGTATTCTATAAATGTATAAAAGACGACGAGTGTCGGAGGTGGTCTGATGTAGAAAGTAAACATGTTGGAGGAAGCGGGGCTCTTTTCCTCCTCCATGTCTGTTACTTTCACATGTCAGTGCACCTCAGAGTGTATTAACTTTATGCCATGGCCACTTCCCCAAAGAAGTCAAGTTTGAGCTGATTGTAGTCAGTTTGAGCTCTTTTACCCCTCAGCGTTTTCGCTCTGGTAATATATCTTGTGGTTCTGTACTCCTGCACACTGGAGTGCTCTCAATTTTATTTAAAGAGCAACTTAACATTCACCGAAAATATTGTTTTTTTTTAGCGACTTCCAGTGGTTTAACTTCTCGCTTTAGTGTAGTTATGCAAAATGTGCACGCCAAGAGCACTGTGTGGAAAGAATAAATAGAGAGGGAGGAAATAAAAATCAGAATATAAAGGCGGGTGACACTGAAAGACTGCAACACTCTGCTGGCAGGGTGGAACAAAATTATTCCAAAGATATTTTCCTTCACTGCCGTAACACACCAGTCTAAAGTCTTACAGCGGTGTTCGACTGGGTTGAGTTCTGGTGACTGTAAGGATGATAACATATGTTTCATACACAGACTCGCTATAATGTGGACATTATGCTAGTGGCTCTTAAAAGCAAAGCCAGCAAGGATGTGTCATCTCAGTATTAGCAGGGGGCAACTCCTCTGGCTCCAGAAAGAAATCTGATTGTAGAAGTCTGTAGGAAATGACCCAAGTGCTCTCTGGTGACTTCAGAAAATGCTTTTCTAATGAGTTTACAGTCGTAATCGATGGTTCCAAGTCTTATTTAACTCAGCACATGTAAATTATGGCCCCCATTAGAGCCTGAAAGGGCAATAAAACAGGGTATGCTTTCAGACAGGCCTGCCTCATGATTGGAAAATCTCTTTTGAATGTGGAGCGTCCTTTAGTTTCTAATTTTATTTTTAATACACAGTCTGTGGATTGACAACATTTTCATACTTATAAAAGTGCTTTGTGGTCATCTTGTTTGAGGCCAGCTTTTGAACCATAAAGATAAAGAGATAAAGGTGCTCCCTCAGAACAAATGATGACGCACGGCATAAAAGAGGATCGAACAGGATTCGGTTCTTTTCCTGTAATTTGTTTCACACGTTTGAGCTAAAAATCGAAGGTTTCTAAATTAGAACAAGACCAATCTGTAGTTATTTTAGTGCCACAATAACTATATGACTACATCCTAAATTGCTACATTAAAAACTAGGATTTTGATTAATGGGAAAAAAACACTGACCCTAATAAATGGGAATAATAGGAACGCAAGCAAAAAGAGACCAACTTAAACGCTGACCAGTCCAGAATCATGTTTCCAGAGTTGGATAATTACCAGTGTCAGTATATTAAATATAATATTTAAATATTCACACTTCCGTAGCATGAATAAGGCAGGGGTCTAGATCATCTTTATTTGTTGCTTTGGGGGATTTTAAGCTGTTGATTCCAAATTAGTAGCATTAATAGGAGCAAAACTGTTTAAAAAAGTATACCCTCTAACATGAGCAAAAGTAAGCATTGTTATAACTATAGTTATGCTGGATTACAGAGCCACAACAATAAATCCTTTGCTTTTCTTCAGCTGGTTACCAATTATATATCTGCCGCCATGGTATAACCCATATTTAATACACTGAGTAGTCTGCAGTAACGATGTGTGGATGAAGGGCGAACAGAGAATTACCGTAACTGTAAAGTGTACCTGAATAGATTTAAAAGCAGCAGGTTGACCTCTTCCACTCTCACACTCCCAATGTGCTTTGCTTCACTCTGTTTGGTTTGAGTCGCTCTGCGTTTGGTCCAGTCTGACGGATGCTGGAGCATGTTCCTCTCTGTCTGTGCGTATGTCACATGTCAGTCGGGGGGAGGCTGGGTTGTGGTGGTGGTTGGGGGGGGGTGGGAGGCTGAGTGTCGTCAGTTAGCATGGCAACCTGCCGCCTTAGCAGCCTGTTGGTCCCGTGTGGAATGCGCAGGACGTAAAAGGAATGCGACTTAGATCGATCTGTTGCGTAGCTGGGGACGCTGTCTGCATGCTGGCTCCGTTCTGAAGCTGCGCATGGGGTGCCGTTTCAGTCAGCAGGCAGCATGTGGGCCTCCCCTTATTCCACAAAGTGCCCTGTCAGTAACGGTTAGACCTTCTCTCTCTTTCACCCCGCCTGGCTTTATAAAGGGCCACAAGCAGGTGGGTTTGTCACGGAGACACACGTGCCCTCCTTTTCCTTCCTCTGCCCATCACACGACACAAGTAGGAGACACTGCCGGAGCGCAATCACCACACATGCATGCAGACATGATTAACACACACATGCACACACATGCACACACACACACACACACATAATATGACTCATCTGGAAAAATAAAGGTTAAACTCTCATAGGTTTCCTCTCATAAAATCTAAACTCTTCATAGTGCAGAACAATTTCCTTGGCCTAACTGTGTTGTTGAAGCAATAAAAGATGTTTGTTACAACTGTTAATGTTTTTAGTGTTTATAACAGGATGTAAAGGATGAGGGAATTTAGCAATTTATGAGTATCTTTAAGTGGTTAATTTTAAAACGAATTAAAATGCTTTTCAAATAAAAATAATACGATTTTCTAAATCAGTTTAATATTTTGTGAAATATTAAATTTTCTAACAGTAATTTATAATCACATGGTTGATTTATTGTTCAGTTAGCTTGTTGCAGACTGGAAGAATTGTTTAACTATTAAAGTGAATCTATGCTCGTCCCCAGTTGTCAACGTCTGGTACTTCCCCTGCAGTACTCATCAGAATCTAATCAAACTTGCACACACTGATCGCTTAATGGGTCCTCACCCAAACTGTGATCAAGGTCGAGGTAACATTGGTCGTTTTACGTGCAGTAACCTGTGAATTGTTATGAATCTTGAGCCTACGTCATTTACATCCTGGTTAAGGAACTAGTTAAAGGTAGAGAATATATGCAGGATTGATTTCTTCTACAAGAAATTGGTGAACATGGCAAACTGGACTCTAAAGGCTTTCAAAACTCTTTTGCTAGTCAAATTTTATTATACATCTTTAAAATATACAAACCATAAGAACTTTGAATACTGTGTAAAATGTTTAAAAAAGGAAGAACTGAATGATGAGCCCAGATCAGTCAACCATTGAAAACATTTTGCATTAATGATAAAAAATAGAATAAAAGACATCCTGTATAAATTGATTATGTGAAAACATTTACATTTAAAAACTGCGACTGTCCTCCACTCACAGAGTTTGTATAAGTGTGGTAAAGCTGCCCTTGCTCCAGCTATTTAAAATGACCGTGTAAAAATGTCAGATTCTGGAGTTTGTATGTTCTTTTTTCTAATCCCATTTAAATACAGGCTTTACATTACTTAATGACAGGCTTTATTCATGCTAAATGTGTTTAATAAGATCATTTGTTTCCTCATATTAAGATTTAAATGATCATTAGCAGTTGTAACAAGGAACCCTCAAATTATTCCCGCAGTTATTTGCCTCTGATTTTTTGCACCACTTGCTCGTTAAGTTTTACTTTACTTTTGTCCTGACTGAAAGGCTGAAAACAAGGCAGTGTCATATTTTAAATGGATAACAGGCGCATTTCCTGGTTGATGTTCTGTATAATGGAGGGGGACGAGAGAGGGCTCCAGAGCAGCACTGAAGGCCATCTCTGTCTGTTTCTGCAGATGAGATGAACGACCACCAGAACACGCTGTCCTACGTCCTCATCAATCCTCCTCCTGACACCATGCTGGAGCTCAACGACATTGTGTAAGGACCTCTCTCTTTTATCCTCTACGCTTTACTTTGTTAACACCTTTGTGTTTTATCTGTGTGTTGTTAGTTACAGTCAGACTAAATTACAATCTAAACCATTATGTTTTTTAGACTGGTCAGCCAACACTAATGGTACTTAAATGTAAATTAAACTGAGTAATAAATTACTGAATAGTTGACATGTGGAGCTCAGCTGTGATATACACAAATCAAAATCTTATATATTGTTATTAAAGCCTGGAAATTATAATATGGTATCCATCCTCATATGTCAAAGCATTAACCAATATTAAATATCACCTTATTACTACTTACTGCCACAAGTCATAATATAAATATTAGAATATAAATATATTAAAATATATAGTATCAGAATACAAATATATTGTAATGCACAGATATTGCAATTTTATTGCTAGTAGGTTATTATTTTGTAATCAGCACATTGTTTTACTATATTTACCCCGGGTTTCTTGAATGTTATTACCCATCCATCCATCTTCTTCCTCTTAACTGGGGGCCGGGTAGTGGGGGCAGCAGCCTAAGCACAGAAGCCCAAACCTCCCTCTCCCCAGCCACCACCTCCTCCAGCTTGTCCGGGGGAACACCAAGGCATTCCCAGGCCAGCTGAGAGATATAATCTCTCCAGCGTGTCCTGAGTCTGCCCCGGGGCCTCCTCCCAGTGGGACATGCCCGGGACACCTCACCAAGGAGGCATCCTTATCAAATCCCCGAACCACCTCAGCTGACTTCTTTTTAATGTGGAGGAGCAGCAGCTCAATCTGACCCCTCCCGGATGGCCAAACTTCTTACCCTATCTCTAAGGGAGAGACCAGCCATCCTTCGGAGGAAGCCCATTTCTTTCGCTTGTAACCGCAGTTTCGTTCTTTCGGTCACTACCCACAGCTTGTGACCATAGGTGATTGTAGGGACGTAGATCGACTGGTAAATTGAGGGCTTTGCTTTTACACTCAGCTCTCTCTTCACCACAACAGACCGGTGCAGCGTCTACATCACTGCAGCTGCAGCACTGTAGATCTCCCGCTCCTTTCTCCCGTCAGTCGTGAACAAGATCCCAAGATACTTAAACTCCTCCACTTGGGGCATGTGTTTACCCAATAACATAATTTCAATGTAATATCACTCAGCTATAACAACTCTTGATACAAAATTATTATTTGGATACACTTACATCTTCAGTGGGGTAATTAAAAGGGAATGTTACTACGTTATTACTGAGCTGTAACAAATTGTTACTTTGTTATCTGATCTGGGGGAAAAGGACAAATTATAATAAGTTTATTCAACTTAGTATTTACAGTCATCCTGTATATCCAGACATGCAGCTTGCAAACAGCTACAAACAATGACTTCACACTGTTTCGTAAATATATCTTTTGCAGGAGAACTGCAGGAAAAGTCTGGTATTATGTGAAATATTCCATTTATAACACCTTTCATGTAAACTCCAGCTGTGTCGCAAAGCGTCACCCTTTTTGATGTGTGAATCGATGCCTGCAGCACGCGCGCACAGGTAACGGTTAACACCTCGAGCAGAGAACCAGCAGGGTGTGTGGATCTTAACAGGCGGCGATATAACTGGCATGTTAACTGGCTAACACTAAAAAGTATAGCTATTCTGAAACAGTCAACAACGTAACACGAATATTAATTAATACGAGGCATCAGTAAAGTTCCTTAATAATACTGGTGTCACCTTGTTAAGCGTGACTGCTTCAGAATTATTTCTAGCCTCATAAGAAAGGCAAGTTGTTATTTAACTTGCAAAGGCTTAACTTCAAACTGCGCACTGAACTTCCACTTTTGAAGCCTCGCCGCCACAGACTCCAGGGTCGAGCTTATGTAATTATAATGAGCAGCCAGAAGGGACAGCTGGCAAATCATTCTGCTTTTGAGTAATGCACCAATCAGACACAACATTATAACCACTGACAGGCGAAGGGAATTGCATATCGCTACAGTGCCACCTGTTAGGGTTGAGATATATTTGGCAGCAAGTGAACTGTCAGCTGTTGATGGCAATGTGGATCTGAGGGACTGACATGATCCAGCTTGAGGTGGCTATATGACTGTGTCACAGCCTGTGAACATGGTGGGTCTTACTGGGCTACATTATTAAAAAGTTCAGTGCAGGCCGTGACAGAAAGAGGGCAGGCTGTTGCCACACTACAGAGCTGGTCATGTCGACCCCTGTCCACAGGGGAGGCATTGGAAGAAGGCGGCCTGGCCCCATGAGTAATGTTATCAGAAAAAGCAAAAGGATTTACTGTGTAAAAAGGCAGCCTGAATGAAGCAAGTCCTTGCATTTATGTGGGTGTTACTTCAACCTCTGCCTAAACATAGTTGCAGACCATTTGTATCTGCTGATCGTAGCGGGCTCTTTGAAACAGCTACAAATATTATATGAAGGACCCTGGTTTAAAGAAGCTGTGTGCACACAATACCTGATGTTAATGTTGGAGCTGATTGGTGTAGTTAATAATTTAACTGTTAGCACCAAACTAGGATTTTAAAGTTTCAATTAATTTGCACTCATCCATACTACAAGTTAATACACTACCCTGTAACTGTCCACTGATTGAGACCATGACAGTGCTTTAATAATAGAACTGTTCCAGTATTTAAGATCTCATCTGTTATTTATTTGAGATCTCTCTATATTTTTTGTTTCATAGACCTTTATTATATTGTTTTCAACTTGATAGTAACTAAGTAAATCACCTGGTAATAATAATTAAATTGTTGCTACTGTAGACAGTAGTATAAAAAATACAACATGTGTTTGATCACGCCAGATGTCCTTCCTGACAGAAACACCAGCTGATTCCTGTCATCTCCTGGGATAAAACCAGGGCTCATTCTCTTGTTAGGTAAATGTGTAAACCCTGTGGAGCCACTCTGGAGACTCAGTAAGAAAGGAAGGTGAACAGTGCAAACCTCTTGGGTAATATTTAGCAAGTACATGGTTGGAAAGTTACTCTCACAGTAAGTTTTAGACTAATTAACAGCTTAATTTAGTGATAATGCTCAACTTTCCTAGAGGTGAAACCCCCGGCTGCCATATTTAAATGCCAGATGTTTACATGTAAGTACTTGTTTGGGAGTCGAAGTCTGTAACTGCTCCATGCTGGCAGATAATGTCAGTTTTTGTCTTCGCAGGTATATAATCCGCTCAGACCCACTGGCGCACGTGCCGGAGGACTCGCAGGTGGGACCGGCTCGTTGTAGCAGGAACCAGCAAGACTTTGGCACAGAGACCAGAGATGAGACTCACCTCTGAAACCCACCCACGCCCCCAGAGTCCTCTACACACCCTGACCCTTAACCTCTAAAAGCCGGCCTGGGCCCACTGAGCTAGTTTGTCTCACACAGATAAAGGCTCCTATCGGGCCGAGATCAGCTGTCCATAGTGAATGTGCATTAAGTGTGTCTCAGCTCGAGACCAGAAACAATCAACATCTTAAAAATTCACCCCTGAGAGATCTCTTGTTTCCCTACCGAGCTGCTATAGAAAGATGCATGAAGAGTGCCTCGTCATCACCTGCCATTCAAACACACGCAAACACACGCAAACACACATCACCCACGAAAACAATCTGAAACTGAGAACCCTCCTCCGAAAAAAAAGGACGGCGAGAGTAGAGCTTAAACAGAATATCTTCACCGTCACTTCGTTCACCAAGCAGTGCGGTTGACCTCATACCATGACCTCCTCTGTGCTTGTTTCTACCTGAATTTACAAAAGAACAGAAACCTGGGGCAACTACACCCTCCTTCACATCTAAACGATCATGTCATCTAAAGACGAGGGTAAATGCTTTGAATTTCTTCTTTTTTAGGCATTTAACCTAAAATTACACTACCTGTGCACTTCTCTTTACTTATTTATTTTAGCTTAATTCAAATTTTAAAACTTTGTTAGACAGGTTTTTTATTTACTTACAAGCACAACCTTTTTTTCTGTAAATATACACACTGCCGTGCTACTTTTATCAGCCAGGTTTGCGGTATATTTCTGGAAATGACTTTGTTGTGATCATTGCTAGAAAGTACATTTATTCCTAATTTATTTCATTAAGTTTTCCAAGTCATGTCTGCTCTACTGTATGTGCCATTCTGTTTACACTATTGCTTTGTGAATATCGTTGAATTATTTATAACTTTTGTGCCATTCTGCATCTTTTTAGTATGGAGCCTGTCAGCAGCAGTACAGGTGGAAATAAAACGTTCGTTATTCCTTGTCTTACTGCAGTGGGTGCACAAAATGTTAATTCATGTTCTTAAAGAAAACGCAGAAGTGCCAAAATCTGCAGTTTCGTAGTCATCTCCATCAGTGAGTCAGTCCCCATAGACTTGCATGCCTGTCGGGGTTTCCCAACTTCAGCTATGAAATGTACATATTTAAAGCCTTTAATAATCAGGGTGTGACAGTACTCAACAATTAGTTGCTGAACTGAACTACAATGTTTGTGCTGCTGGTGCCATTTAAAGCATTTCTGACGTAATATTATTTGACATAAAAATATATATGACCTGCTGTGCAGCTGATTGTACAGTCCGACAATTTTGTGCTTAAATTTTGGTGAACCTAATTTTTTTTTATTAGTAAGTAACTTATCAGTACTAATCAGAAGTTATTTTAGTCTCGACTTTCAGCCCTACGGTTTATGGACCCAGCTTGCTAACCAAGCTAGCTGCAGAACATCCTCCCAATAAGAGCTAAACATAGTGAGCTTGGCCCTGCACAATGCTTGTTATCACAGCAGCACTATCCTTCTTATCACATGCTCATTATTTAGGAAAAGTCTGTAGGCTAGTTTTTTAATATACGCACACAAATTACATCTCATGTCAGATCACATTTTGTGCATTCAGTTTAGTAAAACATGGCATCCCCGCCGCCGCCTGCCAACGACAAGCTCTGTACATCTGTGACATCAGTGTTTATTATTACAGGAGCTGACCCAAACATCTGCAGCAGCAAAAGGAAAACTGTTCATCAAAAAAAGGAATAATTTTCTAAATTTAGCATTTAGAAACTAATGTTAACAACACAAGCCTTTTTGCTGCTGTACTTATTATAACTCAGTATTTATCTGAAGTATTATAAGCTGCATTTTTAATTTTATATTTAAGTGCTATTTATCGTTGAATAGGATAGAATGAGAAAATTCTTCTTTTTTTTCTGGACTACTAGTTTTAACAAGTTAATTTTTAACTATCAAGTGTCTCCGTCACTCAGTACATATCATGGTCACTTTGTAAGGTACACCTGTTCAACTGCTTGTTAATGAAGATAACTGATCAGCCAATCACATGGTGAGAATAGAGTGCATTTAGGAATGGATGCCTGTTTGAGACAACCTACAATTCAAACCATGCATCAGAATGGGGAAGAAAGGTGATTTAAGTGACGCGGGAACAGGGTAACCTACATCATTTGAAAATTCACGGTGAAAATCTTTGGATTATTGTGTACATAAAGATGAAAAATGTGACTACTTAGCTGTAGAATTTAGAGAGAGTATTTAGATTACCCAATTATCTAGCAAAATAAAATGCTCAATTAACAAAAAAATCACCACTTGCACTAAAATCAAATCATAAAATGTTTAAATGACTTTCAGTTATCAGTGCCACAATGGATCTGTTGTGGTAAAAATTGGAGAATTGATATCTCTAACTGCTATTTCACTCGGTCACTTGAAAATAAAGATCCTCATCTTTTGCTAAATGCTATCAGATGCATCATCGTTAACTGTAATTAATATCAACAGCAGTCAGGCTCCAGTGTTTTCAACTTGAATTCATTTGATTGTTGTCGGGGTTTTTTTGTTTGTTTGTTTTTTGTTTTTATGATCATATCTGGTGATGAGTTGCAGTGCGACCGGTAGCAGAATAGTTTTGCACAGATATCGACAGGCACAGTCAAGTCTGTTTCTATCCTGTAAATTTACTGTATTTCCAAATTTATTTTGGAACGAGCTGAAAAGCAAAATGTGCTCCTTTCTGAACCGTACGGGCACATTGTGTATGAAACAATATTTAATCTTGATTTATCTTCTTTCAGCTGTACATTTGGTTTGCTCAGTGTATATAAAACCTTAATGTACTCATTGTTTGCCAGTTTGTTATTTTGTGTGACGAAACGTGAAACTGTTGGACTTGAACTATTTTTGCACTATGCTCTACGGGAATGCGTAGAGCATAACAGCACCCCTTTAATATGAATCTGCAGAACACGGCGGACAGTATTCAACCGTTCCCATGAAGCAGAAACAAGCGTGATGTGCAGTAAATTATCATGCATCTGTTGGTTTGGTTTACCCTGTGAATGTTTACAAAACTTAATTCGATACTTAATTTTTCATTTGTCAAAGAAATATCCAGTGACGATTTGAGAAAGTGTTTTCTCTCACTGAGATGTGCCATTTTTTCCCTTGTTTGTTCTGAAGAAAATATAGGATAGGCTTTTTCATGCTTATTACTGTAGGCATATTTGTTCCGCTGAAATGTACTGTTGATCTTTGTTCATTGGCCCCTCTGAAGTGTCAGTTTACAGGGCAGGGAGGTGAGGAGTGAAAGCGTGAGTGACTGCGATGGAGGATGCAATCAGTGTGCTGATATACTCGCGTAACATCTTCCTAGGTCCTCACTTGTGACAAATCCTAACACTCTAGAAAGGGTTCACTTCACATCTCCTACTGTCCACACTTACAATACCACACAGGGCATGTTAACACGAAAAAAAGAAGCATGTTTTGATATACAGGCTTGCCAAGAACAAGACATTTTGTACGTTGACAGGAACATTTAGTCCAATGTCTAGAGAAACCCATAATCGAGTCAACTGCTTGCAAGCTGGAGTCATTATTTGATACTGTGTATTTATATGAATGGAACATGCATGTTGTCTCTGTGTTAACAAAAGCCTACTATATGTATTCTGTTTACCTCCACTTTGTTTTTGAGTCATTGTCCAATTTTTGTACTATTTCTTATGAGAAGTGTTCTTCTCCACATTCATAATATGAACAAATAAATGCTGCATGCAGCCAGAGCGGATGAACCTAACACAAACACTGATGTTTTATTTCATTTATGTGAGGAATGCGGGGATAATGACATATATTTTGTGCCGTATATAGATATGACCCCACCTATATAGGTGGCTGGTATGTTATGTGTGTGAGCTAAAAGACTCTTCTGATTTGTGCCGAGAGTTACCAAACAAAACTTATTTTGTTAACATCTTTTTTTCGTCAAAACAAAATATGTTGCTAGCTCAAATTAAATATTTTTTCTTTTGCTCTTTTATTTACATTTCCATATTTGTACACATTCAGCAATAAAGTAAGCGATGAAAATTAGCTTCACCCTAAAACGTCTTTATTATTATTATTATGTATCACATTATAAGTGACACTATCATTTTTTGGACAAAAATTATGTATTAAATTAAAGTTGAAACAAGATATTGAAACCATAAACTCAGAAATTTAATAAATCAAGTGAGCAGGGCACACATTGCATAAAAGGAGAGCAAAGTAAAATACAGGGAGGAGAATATTTAAATCAGACATGCAAAATGATTTACTAACGATTGCAACATGCAATTTAGTGCTAATTGCGCTGATATTTAACGCTGAAAAAAAGCATGTCTTATCTTTTGAGCTTGATATTGAAATTCACCTCAAAAAGCTTTTTTTTTTTCAACTCTAATCACAATTATGAGCACTCTTGGGTCTAGTTTAGAAAATCTGGCCTTTAAGTAGACTTCTATGCAATCTGATTTCAAGAGCTGCCCTCTGCTAGCCATTAGAAAGATTGCTGGGTTTTGGAAAATGGGCTAAATTCAGCCAGTCGTCATATTTAACACAAATGCATTAAGAGGCAGAGGCTGGACTGCCCTGTGCCAATACAGCAAACTTTCAAGTTACACTTAGTGTAAGAATCAAGTGAGAATTTCATTTTACTTGAAGAGTGATTGGATAGCCATGATGATCTCCTCTGCCAGCTCTCTTCTAACGCCGTTGCTTGTTGGCATGTGTCTGCTTCCACCTCTGTCTGGTCCAACGGCCATTGTTCTGAACGACTTCATGCAGCAGGTTCATGAAGGCGTAGTCGTTCCCAGACAGCAGCGTTTCGTCATCAGGTGATGCACCACCAGAGGGAGCCTTTGAGCTGGACGCCCTGTTTTCTGCCCTCTGCCTGCTGTGCACAGCTCGTTTCGATTCCTTCCTCTGATTGTCCTCCTTGCTGCTCTTGATGTTGTTGTGTGCTGAGCTTTTTCCAGATGTCTGATGTCGATCCTGATGGAGGTTTTCCTGATTCGCATTTTGGTTTTGTGCAGTCGTTTGTGTCACAGTGGTAGTATCACCCACTGCCATCCCTTCTTTCTTCAGGTGTTCCTCTTCAATTGGTTTTAAGGACTGCGAGTGTCTCAGGTCCATGAGAGCCCCCATTTGATTTTTCATAGTTTCATCTTTCTCTTTGTCCCCATCAAAACTGAAGGGATGGCCTCTATCATTTACAGTCTTCTTTATTTCATCTGAAAACTTCTTTGTTACATTTTGTCCCCAAACAGTCAAGTCATCACCATCCTCCTCATCTTCTGCTTTTCTTTTGCATCTTTCCTGCCACTGAGCTGCAGCGGGGGGCCAGGTAGAGATCCTCTTGATAATTTTGCTGCCTTTTGATCTTAGACCAGGACCTTCAACAGACTCTTCAACAGGAAGTGATTTGTTCTGGTCTGTGCCGATGCTCAGATAAGGTACCATGTCAGTGCTAACAGGAACACATTCAGGGTTTTCATCTAGATTTGTACCAGGATTGGCTGTTTTTTCATTCTCCTTGATCGCGTCTGTGGTGTTTGCGGGATTTTCTGTCTGAAATCCTCCTGCAGCTCCTGTGGCTTCAGTTTCATTCACCAGCTTCTGCTTTCCCTCAGCTGGGTTTTCAGTGACTTTTGCTTGAGCCTCTGTCTCAGTATGCAAAGTCACAGGATCCTTCCCAGATGCACAAAAAGGAGACATGAGGATTACAGCATTTGCTGACTTTGCTCTGATTCCAGTAAAGGATGTTATCCGAGCCATCTCTGCATCCTTATTCTCAGAGGATCTTAGAGAGTCATGACTTGATCTGCTTTCTTCTTCCAGCTGCTTTTTGTCTTCTCTCGAATGCCCGGGTGTCACACTTTTTTTGTTGTGTTTCCTTCGGTGTCGCACAGCCAGGAAACACACCACAAACAGCAGCACACAGAGGACCACTGTAGAGAGGGCCAGGTAAACAGAAAGACTATTTTAGCTACGTATGTATTTTCAATTCAATCAAACAGAAATATACAGTAGAAACATACCAATCACAGCAATGAGCGCACGGACAACGTTGGTATCTGACGGTGGTTGTGATGGAACTGGCCAAAGGAAAAAAAAAAACAAAACAGCACAGATTTCATGCATTAGTATTTCAGAATTCTGATGACAAACATTTTGAGAAGAATCCAATGTACCTGTCACTCCAACAGGTTCAGAAGCTGTTGTGGATGAGTTTGTGAGTTCGGCGTGGGGTGAGACTTCTGTCCTTACCAGAGGTGACGTCTCATAAGATCCTGAGGAGAATAAGAAACAAGCTAGAGAGTCCACAATGTTGTAAAATGCAGAATGTTTTCACTTCTTAAAAGCAGTAATTGTGCAAAATGTTTTAACAGTTAGATACAGTTCAGGACCGCTGGGCTATGATCAGATTAATCGTGTTACTCTGGCGCCATCTGCAGGTCAATAACTTCCAGAGTTTCAGGATGACTCATACTAAGGGTGTGTGCAGATTTTCCCCAATGCGGTTACGGTAGATTCTGTCAAACTGATATAAAATTATTTTTTCATAGCAAAATAATAGACAACAACATAAAACAAAACAAAAAAATCTTAGGAATATTCGTAATCAGTGATTCAGAGCTATTCTGTGACACAGATTTGATGCTGTCAAAGTTAGAGACCCTCTCTTTGCCTTCCAAACTGCCTTAATTCTTCATCACAAAGATACAGTAAGGTGCTGGAAACGTTACTCAGAGATTTTGGTTTATATTGAGATGATGACAAGACCAGATGACTGTGGAGGCTGTTTGAGTCGACATGTTCAAGAAACCCGTCTGAGATGATTTGAGCTTTGTGACATGACTGTCATGCTGCTATAGGAGGAGACATCAGAAGATGGTACATTAAGGGGTTCTACTCTATTTAAACAATGCTCAGTTGGTACTAAGCGGCAAGAGTGTGCCAAGAAAATATCCCCAACACCACTGTAGCAGCAGCAGTGGCATGACTCATTGATACAAGGAAGGATGGATCCATGGTTTCATGTTTAGACCCTATCAATCAAATGCTGCAGCAGAAATCAAGATTTATCAGATCAAGCAAAATTTATGTTGGTCAATTTTGGAGAGCAGAATTGTAGCATCAGCTCCCTGTTCTTCTTTGACACGAGAAGCACCTGATGTGCTTTTCTGCTTCAAGATTTGATGCATTGTGCATTCAGAGATACTCTGACACAAAGAAATAGTCCATGTCTGCTTGCATAAATGCATTGAGTTGCTGCCATGTGATTGGCTGATTAGATATTTGTGTTAATAAGCAGTTGAGCAGGTGTACCTAATAATGTGGTCAGTCAGTGGTATGAGTTGTGTGGGGGGGGGTAGAAACAAAAGACAGGAAAAGCCACATGTACCAGTGAGAGAGGAGCTTGTGGGTTTGGTTTTGAAAGAAGTTTCTGTCTTTGATGTTGGTCGTGAAGGAGTTTCCACTTTTACTGCAGGAAAAACAGAGACACTGATTGCTAATGTTTTAAAGAGATAAGAGTATTCTTATCATAATGGTGAATTTCAAACAAAAAAAAGAAGCACATGTACCAGTGGATGCAGGGCTAGGTGTATGTACATAGATAGGCTTAGGGTGGATAGAGGTCTCTAATGATGAAACTGTCACTAGAGAGAACAGCCGAGACATAAATACGCACAAATTTAAAATGTAGAGAATTTCACATTTCTAATAAAAACTGGGAAACGAAAAAAAAAATGTACCAGTTTGAGAAGAGTTTATTGTGGATGCATCAGTGGATGAGGCTATGAAAGAAGTGCCTGAGTTTGAGGTTGGGCGTGATGGAGTGGTTGTCACCACTTTTACTGCAGGTAAAAATAGAAATACTAAGTGCCAGTTAATAGTATGCACACACTGAAATGTAAAGAGTTTCACAAAATTTAATTAGCCACATGTGCTGGTGTAAGAGCTTGTTGTGGGTATATCAGTGGGTTTGTGTGAGTTTGATGTTGGTCGTGATGAAGGAGTTTCCACTTTTACTGTAGGAAAAAAAGAGAACAGCATTGTTTGTTTGTTTTTAAAAAGGGGTGAAAATATATCTGTTAGAATTTAGAATTTTTATGAAAAAAGCAGCACATGTACCAGTGGATGCAGGGCCAGATGCGTGTGCGTAAGTGGGCTTAGGGTGGACAGATGTTTCTAATGATGAATCTGTAACTACAGAGAACAAACGTATGCACAAATTTTAAATGTAAAGAATTTCAAACATCTAACGGAAACTAGGAAAAGAAAAAAAACTTCATGTACCAGTGTGAGAAGAGCTAATTGTGGATGTATCAGTGGATGTGGGTTTAAAAGAAACATCTGAGTTTGACGTTGGACGTGGTGGAGGGGTGGTCACCACTTTTACTGCAGGTAAAAATACAAATACTAAGTGTTGGTTATTTAAGTAAAGATATGTAAATACTCTTGTCAAGTGTTACAAATAAAAAAACAACAACTGTGGTACAATTTAAAATGAAAAGCATTTCAAAAAAAGGATTAGCCACATGTACCAGTGTGGGAAGAGCTTATTGCAGGTACATCAGTGGATGAGGCTGCGAAAGAAGTGTCTGATGTTGGGCGTGATGGAGTGGTTGTCACCACTTTAACTGCAGGCAAAAATAGAAATAATAAGTGCCAGTTACTAGTACGCACAAAATGTAAAGAATTTCACAAAATTGATCAGCCACTGTACTGGTGTGGGACGAGCTCATTGTGGCTACATCAGTGGGTTTGTGTGTAACAGAAGTGTCTGAGTTAGATGTTGGTCGTGATGAAGGAGTTTCCACTTTTACTGTAGGAAAAACAGAGAGAAGCATTGCTATTTTTTTTTTAAAGGGGTGGAAATATTTCTGTAAGAATTTTGAGTTTTTATGAAAAAAAGCAGCACATGTACCAGTGGATGCAGGGCCAGGTGTGTGTGCATAAGTGAGCTTAGGGTGGACAGATGTTTCTAATGACGGAACTGTCAGTGGAGAGAACACAAGCACGCACAAATTTAAAATGCAAAGAATCTTCAGCATCTAACGGAAACTGGGAAAAGAAAAAAAAGCTTCACGTACCAGTGTGAGAAGAGCTTATAGTGGGTTTGGGTTTGACGGAGGTTTCTGTCTCTGATGTTGGCGATGGAGAGGTCGTCACCACTTTTACTGCAGGTAAAAATGTAGATACTACGTGGCAGTTATTTAATTAAACAAATCATGCTTTTAGACTTGTAGACTTTAATAAAAACGAATAATTAGGCAAGAAGAAACAGCTGTACCAGTGGATAAAGGGCCCACTGACGGTGTTCTTGATGGTGATGTCACGCATACCGTTACATTCCACACCAGCCGACCCCTCAGGGATGGAGGACTCTCACAGGTCACGTCCATCTCGTTTTCCAGCTGAGATCTGCTCTGTAGAGCTGAGGGGAGAAGCAACTTTACATTTCTTTCTTTCTTTTCTTTTTTTTAATAAAACCACATTAATAATGTAGTTTCTCACTTTTCTCAAACCTTTCATAAAGGCGACAAAGTCTTCAGCTTCACACGAACAGTCCCAAGGGTTCCCGCCTAATCTGATCTTGGTGGAGGTCAGAGATCTGAAGGCTTGTGGTGAGACCCAAGTCAACTTGTTCTTGGACAAGTCTAACTCAGCCAAGGCGGCCTGGGAACTGAAACTATTCTGCTCAATATTCCTGAGCATGTTTTTATTCAGCCTGAGGCTTGTGAGGTTAGCAAACTGTCCGAGCGTGGACTCACTCAAGACTTCAATGTGATTTCCCGTAAGGATGATCTCACTCAGGGCGGCGGGTTCTTTAAACCAGTTTGAATTAATCTGCGACAGATTGTTTAGCTCCAAGCTGAGATACTTAAGATTGGTAAGTGAGCTGAAGGCTTTTTCAGCGATTCTCGTGACACCTGCGTTGTTGATCGTGAGCCTGGTGATAGAAGCGAGGTTCTCACTCTGCAGCACTGTGGAGTTGATCTCTCCGACATCCTTCAGGACCATCAACAGAGATGAGGAACCAGGTTCAAAATCTAAGTGGGCAGAAGTGTTTTTAGAGGAGTCAAACACAAAGCTGCACATACTTACATTTGCATCCTTTTGCTAAATCAATCTGAATCAACAAATGAGCTCAAAGGAGAAAACATGCAGTGAAACTATAAAATCAAAGCATCCTGCAGATATGCAAACATCTGAAGAGACTATTTTGTTGCCTTTGCTTCCCCCTAGTGGTTGAGAAATGTGTGACCAGAGTAAAACTTGCAGCATCTGTTACAAGTCAGCAGGTATCATTAACTGTGGTTTGATCACGTTGAGTATTAAATTGTTAGTAAATTGTAGTAAGATCAATAAGAGAAAATAAAACTTCTTGATCAATTTTTTACAGCCCGACAGAACTGAAATCAGACTTGTTCCAATGACCCCAGAAGCCTCAACATCAGACTCAGTCTGGGACTATAAAGGCACAAAAGACAATGAAATCATCGGAATCCTCCGAAGAACTTAAAAACATATATAATTGTAAAAACTTTGGTCAATGGAAATAAAAAAATTCTGAAAAGTAGAGTTTAGGGGTCATTTTCTTTTTTATATGAAATTCTATTTTTTACTTGTAAAACTACAGGAAATGGTTTTAGCTTTGAATCATTTGATCGGACTGTTTTTTTTAACCAGCGTGAGCAGGTTTTGGTTCATGTGTTTATTCCTACAAGAATGTCTAAATCTATATCTGTGCAGGTCAGCCGAAAGGTTTCTTCTTAAAACCACATTCAGAGTCTCAGGTATTTAACCCTTAGTGAGGGCCGTCCCTTTGGCTCATGTGACAGGTCACATGATTAACAGTGGATCAACAACCCTCGGGACCTCCAAGAGACCTGCTCCTACTAAGGGTTAAATATCATGCACTCTCTGCTTGTTGTTTGACAGCTGAAGAAGTTTATTAGACGAGAGGTGAAACATCTTGTCAGAAAAGGTGACTTTAAGGCCAGTTGCGTTTTTTTCAGTATACACGCTTGTGTATTAAATTGAATTAAATTAAATGAAGAAGAAATCCATTTTTCTTCTTGGTATGAAGTTAATTGACTTTATTTCCGATATATATAATGTTGCTGTCTAAGCCTATTTTAAAGGTCACCATTAAAGGTGTAGTAAACAAAATTCCTTACGTGTTGGGATGTTGAAGCAGATCGTGATCGTTCCCTCTTTGATACAAGTACTGCTCAGGTGGACAACAGCCAGCAACAAAACACCACCAGCTACAACTGTGTGGATGCAGACCGATCACATTAGTTAAAGCTGAACATTTGATGACTTTCTGTGTGAGCATTAAAACCAGCAGCACTTACCCTTCATGGTGACCTGCTGGATGCAGTTCTTCAGCTCGGACTGTGGAGTGAGAGTTTGCAGATTGTGATGGTCTCGTGATCACCTGAACTAACAGGTGTGAAAAGAAACAGAGTTGCCATGACAGAGAAGAGTCTGCCATGGTTATGGTTGTGCGTTTGAAGGCGCTGTTCCAGTTGGCTGATGAAGCACGAGACAGCTTTTAACAGTGGGGGGGCCTGAAGATGTTTTCACCACTTAAAGGGCTTTTCAGTTGAATACAGCACCAATTCAAAAATGTTTAACTCAAGCACTTTATATTGCAAAGCAAAGATCCCACAATATAAGAGAGAGAAAGCACTAAAGATACCACAACTGGTTGGGGGGGGTGAAGAGGAGGAAAAGTGAGAGCATAGAAAGATGATCAACAACACAGATTATGGGAGAACATAGACCAGTGTAACGTTGGCATATAAACATATGGGAGAATATAGGTAGGTTCTCAAGCATGTGATAGTCAATTTTCATTGTGGGCTACATTCGGGTCCATTTTCTTAAATGGGCTGAACCAGTGTAATGTAGTTTAACTGCAAATTTAATCCCTTAGATATCACAATTTCAAGAGGACATGCCTGTTTTCTCTACATCATAAAGAAATGCTGCTGTAGGTAATGAAAGAGACCTGTCAGAAACTAATGTGTAAAATTAAAAAAGGTTGAACTTGAATGTTTTTTTTTTGGTTCATGAAGATCTCTCATATCCATCCAAGAGTCTTCTTCAGTCTCAGGTATTTAACACATAGTGATGTTGTCCCTTTGAGGTGATCCTGATGCTCAGTGAGCCTTTATCAATAATGCGAGTCCTATCACGGAGCTCTACAGTTGTTATAAAATTGGCTCTTGGGTGACAGGTGAGACATGTTTTTAAGCCAAACAGTTGCCTTCCTTTCAAGCGCTCAAATACACGTGGGTTCATCCTAGGAGACATCCTTAGTGCATCATGAGAGGACTCCCAGCAAACCGTATCGAACATTTAAAAACATTTTAAGTAGAATTTTAGTAGCAGAGGTTTTGGGTTGTTTGTTTTCTTTAAACTTAGTGAACTCTGAGTTAAGTACTTGATGGGGATAATATGCTTCCTCGAAGTGTGATGCTGGCTGATCACTCAGGACTTTGTACATGTGTAGAAGGATTTTAAATTGATTTCTATATTTAAGGGGCAGCTAGTGAAGAGAAATGCAAATCTCCCTCTCTCTAGTCCATTTGAATGCGCTTGCTGTGGAGTTTTGAATGGACCTAAGGCTTTTGCTACAACTTCATAACAATGTTGAATAATATTGAATATACATGCCCAAAGGTTCATCCATCCATCACCTCATTCACACCAAAGCGGTGCTCATGCAGAGGCAGTTCTGCTTTGGTGCTTTTTGAGAAGGAGCAAAACCTCTGATCCCTACTGAGCAGAAGTTGGAGTAATTTCTATTAAAAGTGTGGGCTTTATTTGCCAGCCATTAATGAGTTCCTTCTGCTTGCCCCTCTCATGATGTCAGGAAACAAAACCCTCCTGCTGTTTAAACCTGAATCATGTTGAATGAACTAAAGAGATGCATCAAGATAAACACCGATTATTTTTAAAGTGAGGTAAAGTCCAGTTTAAATTAGAAACCTGTCATTCTGGGAACACTTTTTCTGTCTTGTTAGCTTTCATTCATTAATAGGACAAAGTGTGTTTCAGTGAAAAGATGCAGACTTGCTACTCGAGAAAAAAAAAAGTGTGACAATTGCAAACAAAAAGTTGTGATGTTTTGTTAATCAACATGGTGTCAAACAGCAGCAACGGAAAGCAGTGAATCTAAATGGATAAATGAAGCCATGAGAAAATCGAAATGAAAAATGTGACTTTTATTTACTTGAAAATGTATTCTGTTTCAGTGCTTCCATTTTAAAATAAATAGATGGCATGGGATCAAAGATAAAAATCAACAAGGATGAAAAGTACATGTGTAACAAAAAAAAAAAAAATACGGTGACCAATGCCAGTACAATCTTTTAGGTAACATGAAAATACACTACTGTACAATTAACGATCGACCACCTCTGCCACCCAACCTCCCCAAAAACACCATGCAGCAAGAGAGAAATCAAGTATTCCACAGTTTTTTTTGGAGACAGCAGTAGTATCATGTCAGTGACGGCCCTTCGGCTTTAATTGTCAGTGTTAAATCTTAGCGTTTAGTTTAGTTTCCACAATTATATTCATTATTTTCCCGGAGCGCACAAACAGCAGTCTTATTAATTCTTAGTTTTTATGCCCATTCAAAAGGTAAAATCCCCTCAACAAGCAGAAAGTAAAGTGCTCGTGCAACGCTTGGGGTTGTTCTGGAGGCCAACATATGGTTTCTAAAAAACACACAAAAAAAGCACTTTGAGTTTTGAAAAAGACAGAGAGAAGAAGAGAGACGACGTGGCAGTGTTTTGTCAACACCTTGGAGGAATGTTCTTTAATGTTGGTACATAACTGAACCACAGCCCCCCCCCCTCCCTCCCACCAACCACCCCTCCCACACACAGAGACCCTCCCCTCCGTAGTGAATATATCAAATACTGTCATTCGAACAGGTTACAGGGCAGCGCGGAGGTACTCTTCACAACAAGAGTGCGCGAGCCGCTGCTGCGATTTAAGATGGGACAGGCTGACAGAAACACTTGGGGAGGGAAGAAAAGGCTTTGAGGGGAGTTACATTGCATGAAATAAGCCGTCGACAAGTGTTCATGAGTGCACCTTTGTACAGGACAGTTTAAGTAGTGTCCAGTGGAGAGAGAAAACACAACTAAGCTCTAAACATCAGAGAATTCCTGTTATGATGAAAAGACATAACATCAGCTTAAACTCTATTCCACATTGCTTAATTGATAAATTAAAAAACAAAAAACAAAAAAAGTGCTAAAAAAACAAAAAAAAACAAAACAAAACATCAAAAAGCATCATTTTGTACCAAAGCCTATCATTCATCCTAAAAATCAAAAAGGATGTTTTGACAAATAAAATTCTTTAAAATGACCATCGTTATTTTTTGCCTTTTTTCTTTGCAATACACATATCCAGTGCTACACGATCAGCATCTAGTTTAAAAAGCGGCTGAATAAATAGACGATAGTACCACGATGCGTGAAAGGCCAACGGATGTCTGAGGGATACCCAAGGAGCTCCCCCGTGACTAAAGAAGAAGACAGTTCAGAGCAGCAGGTTTTCTGGAGATCCCTGGTGAGGCAAAATTGGTAATGCCAGCCTGATTCGACAGATTCGACAGTCCACACGGGGAGAAACTGTAGTTGTGACAGCAGTGTAGTCCTAAAGGGTTGTACAAAGTTCCCTTGTTTCCGATTTTCTGAAAAGAGCGACATAAACCCCCCCCCAGCCCACCCCGATGTCCCCACCCCCTTTTGTGTCCAAATTTGTCCAAAAGAAGAGGCATTTCTGGAGAGAAGGAAGGATTTTTAGTGCTGCAGCTGAGCTCTCAACCATGACAGTGCTGAACTAATAAATACTTCATGTAAAAATGAACATCCACCACATATGAGGGGGGGGGGAAATGCCACATGCTTGAGTCATGGTTGTTGTTGAAAAAAAGTAGAGAAAAAGTAATCAGGCGGACTCAAAATGAACCTGAACAGATCCCACCGACATCACAGGAAGAAGAAGCAAACTGAGCTGGCATTCCCTCTCACATCGCAAGCACCAGACACACACACACACACACACCTTTGTTTCTGCCTCGGTCCACCTACAGATGACCGCATGTCCATAGTGGCCTCTCTCCCGTGTAGGTTTCCATCCCGAGCTTTGGGGCGTCATTGCAGTCAGAAAACAAGCAGTGTGAGGATAGGATGAAGTGGATGAAGGTGTGTTTCCAAATCCTGCCTGCTATTTTCCACTTTTCTTTGGCACAGCGCTTCTCTTGGCCTGCCACAGGTGGTTGTGGATGGTCAGGGCGTCCACGCTGACTGACACAGTCTTGGCAGGGATGACGGTAAACTGCTTTCGATCCGAGCTGTACTTGTACAGCTTATCAATCATCTTCTTGCTGATGCTCTTGGGTCCGGTGCCCGTCAGCTTTTGTATCTCTTCGGTGTCGGGGAAGTACGAGTAGAGTGCCCGAAACTGGCAACCACCGTCACGAAACAGGATCATGAGGTGGTTGGACTCACACTTCTCCAGCTCCTAGTGGGGTAGGGGAAGGGAGGGGGATTACAAGGAGATATAACTCCTGGGTAATTTTAAGACAACATTCTTTAAAGACACAACTTTCACCAACTTTTGCATGACGTGCTGTCACTGATTATGAAAAAAGAAATTGATCATGCTTCCAAGATAGAAGTGCCAATGTTACTTTTGTGATCCCAAAAAGAAAACAAAAATAGTTTAAGAAAAACGAGTGTATAAATTACATCAAAATATTCATATTCTGAATGCAGGAACCTTTGGATCACTTAATTCCAGAAGATCCCAGAAGTTCATTTAACACACATCTCAGGTAGTGAACGTGCATCTAGTACCACAAAAAGTAGATTGCTAAGGACTGAATTGGTCCTTGTAGCCATGTTAAGAATAAGAATTATTTTATTGATCCCAGAGGGAAATTCATACATCTGACATGGCTCATTTGCTATTTGTATGAGACTAAATAGCCTGATGTCTTCCAGTACTGATGCATTTTTGTTCCATAAAGTGGGCGAGCAGAGTTGTTCAACATGGCTACTAACGTCTTTATTGTGCATCTTTCCATCACTTCCCCCAGCGTGTCCAGTCAGGCTCCAATTACAGAGCCAGCTTTTCTCATTAGTTTGTCCAGTCTTCTTGCATCCTTGTTTCTGATGCTGCCTCCCCCAGCCTCGGAATGATAGGAGATTTGCAGCAATTTACTGCAGATGTTAGGAAATCTTAGTATTCTTAACAAAAAGAGGCAGCTTTTCCCCTTTTTGTACAGTTCATCTGTATTCAGGGACCAGTCCAGTTTATTACTAGGTGTAAACCTAAGTATTTATATTTTGTTACAACCCCTTTGTCCACCCCACAAACTTTTACAGGCTGGAGAGGGAGCCCTAACCTTCCTAAATCTACTATCTTTTCCTTCGGCAATCGTGGCTGAAGAGTTAGCAGTTAGTCTTGTAATCGGAAGGTTGCCGGTCTGAGCACTGGCTCCGACAGTCTCGGTTGTTGTGTCCTTAGGCAAGACACTTGCGGTCAGAGAGCCCAGTGGCGCCAGTGTCCGGCAGCCTCGCCTCTGTCAGTGCGCCCCAGGGCGGCTGTGGCTACAATGTAGCTTGCCATCACCAGTGTGTGAATGTGTGGATGACTGGTTGTGTAAAGCGCTTTGGGGTCCTTAGGGACCAAGTAAAGCGCTATACAAATACAGGCCATTTACCATTTCTTCTTAGAGGTGTTTAATATGAGGTAGTTTTTCTGACTCCAGTCACTGAAGGCGTTTACAAGATCCCTACAGTCAGATTCCTGTCCATTCCTCACACACCAAAAAACAAACAGACAAACAAAACCAAACAAAATCCCACCAGCATCTTTAGAAATACTATACAACATGCTGATACCACCCCACACTAACCTCTAGGATCTGGTTCTTCTGGGGCTCGTTGACTTTGCCAGCCAGGCAGCAGTGAGAGATTGCATTATGGATGATTGGCTTGTTTGACTTGGCACTGGGCTCCTTGAAGAGTTTTGGGCCTACAGAAGAAAAGCCATGAAAATGTAACAGAGGACTAAGTCTGATGACTGCAAATTTAACTACAGCTACGACACCTACAGTAGGTGTCAGTTGCTTCTGACCAATAAAAATCTCCTTAGTATGTTCAGAAAAAAAATATAGTGACCAAAACAGCGATATTCACATATCATTTTAAATGTTCCGAGACTGATATATTGATCTGTTTATCACTAATCAATGAATAACTATAAAAGATTTGTAGTCATAGTAAAGACTGATCACAGATCACAGAAAAACTTGCCAGTATATTCAGCCATGGAAGTGATGGAAGAGGCGGTGGAGCCGTTGTCCCAGTCTCTCTCTGCAGCTCGACTGTTCCGACTGCCTGGAAATGACTCCACAGAGTCACAGCTGGACACAATGGCACATGAATGGGTGGATCAATAATCATGACAGAGGGCTTCTTGGGTAACAAAACAATTTGAATATAGACAGCAAATCCTAAACTTGCATAATATAACAAATTCTTACAAACAGTAAACACATGAAAGAAAGAGTCTGGGAAATTTACCGCTGGGAGCCTGCACCTCCAGAGTTTACGCTGTCGGCCTCGTTGGTAGCGGCAGATGCGAGAGACAGATTGGAGCCTGACTGGGCGTTACTCAGTTTGTCAGCTATGTAAAACAAAAGAGACCATTTGAAAAATGTAGGAAAAGTTTGGTTGTTTTTGTTTCCCATTTAAATGTAATTACAATATTTTATCAATACTGAATAATGAGTCCATTACCAGATTCTAAGAAGGTCTTTGTTTCAGTAAAAACCAACACTTTTATAGATGATATAGGGAGAAGAGCTCTTTAGCTTGTTTTTTCCTAGATCTCAGTAGTTTGGGACAAGAGCCATGGTCTCACCATCTCCATACTCTGTTAGAGGGGGCCATCAGGGTCAAGTGACCTAACGAAATGGTGGGACTTTGCCAAAAAGTACTTTGATGACTCACAGACCATGAGAAACTGTTTCATCATATCTGATGAAATGAATATTGAACTTTCTGATCCAGTTCCAGATATACACACTTATTTGTAACGCTACAATCAAACAAGGTGTAGGCTACATCAGTCCAAAGACATACAGGAGGTGCTAACGTGTATAGAATAAAGCCCAAACGTATGGTTAAATGTGGCCTGTAGTCTAAAGTGTTTGGGAAAAGGCCTGCGTGAGCTTAAATGAATCGGCCAATCAGGATGAGAGAAACTTAAAAAAAAAAAAAAAAGTATGCCAAACTCAAGGTTGTCATTTCTATCAATAGTGTTTTAAATGAGAACTAAGTTAAGTTTTATCTGAAAACTTACTGGGTAATTCAGTCTTTTATTTTGAACAAAAGCCCTCCAAAAACCACTCAGCTTCAACCCTTCTGAGTTTTGGTTCTAGACTGTGCATAAAAATGAAATTTTAAAATCAGCCTGAGAACCAAAATGTCTCAATACTCTAAAAATCCAATAATATCAGTGTCATAAACAGTAAGTGTGGAACATATAATTATTAGCAAAAAATAAAATAAAATAAAAAATAGCCCACAGTCAGTCAATGTACCCCACAGCTCAGCTGGAAAAACAAATGAAGCGCACCATGCTGTGACATTTACAGAAAAACTGATTTTTAGCTAAATGTCAAAGTGGTGATGTAACAGTCTTACCTGTAGAAGAGCACTTGGAGAAATTATCGCTGGAGGATTCCTCTCTGAGGACAGACTTGGGTCTGTGCTTCTGCTTCGGTTTGGGAGTTTTGGGCTTCACAAGGCCTTGTTCCTCAAACATCTCTTGTTGCTTCCTCCGCAGATACTCTTGCTTTATCAGCTCTCGCCGTGTCTTCTCCTCCTCTTTACGCAAACGATCCTCCTCGGCTTTCCGCCTAGTGTTGGCACCAAACACTGGAATTTTAGTAATTTTCCTAACAAATAAATTGGAAATCGATGTCAGTGTGAAAATAATGTACCTGGCTTCATCACGTTTGAGCTCAGATTCGGCCTCTAGTTGTTGTTTACGTAGTCGAGCCTCCTCTGCTTTCTTCTGCTGCTTCAGCAAAAACGCTGCTCTCTTCTTAGCGAGCTCATCCTCTGCTTTCTGCTCATCCTAGAACATGGAAAAATATAATAGAACAATGTATTAAATCTGCAAATAATAACAAATGTGGTTAAACATCAAAACTGAAAACTATGCAATCTGGTTATTTAATAATTAGAATCACTTTTTCCATTTGGCCAAACAAAAACAAGCAAAAGATTACAAATTCAAAGTATAAATACGAATAAATATAATTTGCATTTCAAATATTTTTTTTAATCAGCAAAATATGAAATTATAAAATGTGTGTCAATGTGAAAAACTGTTTATGTTAATCATTTATAATTGAAAGAGTGTATTAGGGAATTAATAGACACTTGAGGATGCCTGTTATTGATTTTTACCTTGAAGAAGAAGCCCAGGACTGACTTCTGCTCTCCATCATCTCTCTCTGTTGTTTTGTCCTCAACACCCCCCTCTTCTTCTTCTTCTTCTTCTTCTTCAGGTGCCTTCAGCTCTGACAGATCAACCTCAATGAGGTGGGTTTTGTTGCGTTGCGCCTCATCTGATGGTATATTCTCTTTCCCTGAACTGTCTGAAGAGTTGAGCTCAGACTCTCTGGTGTTGCTGGACAGGCACTCATCAAAGGACACTTCTGGAGGAGCCAGTGATGTCAGGTCCACTCTGGTCGGCAAGCGAATGTTTGCTTCATCATGAAGTCGGAAGGTGGCACTCCGAACGTGGCCAGATCCTGGCTTGTCAACTGTCTCCACTACTGTGGTGTTTCTGGGACTGTCGGGCTGCTCAGTCCTGGGGGACCTGCCCCCAGCTGAATGCTTTGGGTGTGGCAATGTCTCTGATCCACTCTGGGTGGGTGTGAGGGTCCTGGTGGTCTGGCGGCTCTGCTCCTTGGCCATCTTTAGCTCTGATGGTTTGGATCTGGCGCTTCGGCCAGAGCTTAGTTTGGGGGGTTTCCTGGTTGGAGCGGTGCTAGTGCCAGAAAGATGCTCCACAAAGTGAAAGCCTGCTCCAGTCTTGGAATCTCCGTTTTTGTCGCTGGTTTGAGCAGGAGGTGGAGCTGCACCAGGTGGGGACTGTACATTCTGTTTCATCAACATCTCCTGCTGCAGTGAAAGCTGCATCATTTGTTGCTGGATGCTGCCAATAGCTTCATTTAGCAGCTCGATAGAGCGACTGCACTCATTCAGGTCCAAATCTTCATCCAGATAGAAGCTTCCACCGTTTCCTTTCTTTTCTGCTTCTAAGGCACCAGACGGGGTGGTCTCATCCACTTCCTTCTCCCCTCTCATGGTATCAACACACATATCATCTTTACTTGATGGTCCTTTCTCCCCATTGAGCTCATCTTTAGAGATGTCAGCTTTAAGCGGGTTGGGTAATGTGTCACTCCTTCCTCCACCTTTCTTTACTATATGCAGAAAGGCTGCTTTTCCCAGCTTCTGTCTCTGTCTCGCTGACAGTACTTCCATCTTCTTCTTCTGATGCTCAATGGCACGCCGCTTCTCTTCCAGCTGCATTCTGAGCTGGACCAGTTCAGAAGCCAATACATTTGCACCGCCACTGCCTGTACGAGAGGATCCTCCCAAGGGGGAAGAGGGGCTCTGGTCCCTCTTAATCCTCCATGAGGAAGCCAGGGGGCCACTGCACTCTGATCCATCTGGAGTGGTCCTCTGGGAACTGGAGGCACTGGAGCGCAGGTCATGGTTGCTGCCAAAGCGCTGCTGCTGAGCTTTACGCTCAGCAAAAGAGGTCATGCGCACGCTGCCACTGGCCATGCTGCTGGCCTGGGAGTGTGTGCTGAGACAGGGGCTGGAACGACCGCTGCCACCATTAATATCTTTGTCTTCATGCTCTTTCACATTCATGTCTTCTTGGAGTTTGGCTGATTCTTCTTCCTCCTCGTTGAAGGCTTTCCTGGGCCAGAGTGTTTCTTTAGTGGTTGCGGCTTCATCCAAATCCTCTTCCTCCTCATCCAGGTCCCCTAGGTCACCGTCCTGACCATTGCCAGGCTTTAGTTCTTCAGAATCTGAATGCAAGTAGAAACCCTCAGCTGGGTCCCTGGAGGAAGGTTCCACACTGCTGCTGACAGTTAGCCTGAGACTTGCCTGACTTTGAACAGGCTCATCTGACAAGCCTTCCTCAGCTGGAGGAGGAAATGTTTGGTTCAGATTGGAGGGAGCTTTCCTGCGAACAGCAGATGTAGATCCATTTTCTCTGTGTAAAGAGCCCCTTCCTGCAGACCGGGACACTTCACCACTCTCCTCCTCCTTGTTTAGGCATACAGACTTCTCTTTAGCCGTTTTGAGCACGGCAGGCATTAGTGGTTCAAGGTAAAAGCTATCTGGTGTCAATTTTGAGTCAGTGGAAGGTTTGGATCCAATTACAGCAGCTGATTGTGTCCCCTCAACCCGTTTGGAGATGGCAGGACCATCGCTCTTGGCTACGGTCACCAGAGTTTCTTCCTCATCCTCCGTATTGACATTAGTCAGAAGGCTGTGGCCGTTGACTCTACGTACTGGAGGACGTGATGGCTGGTGTACAGAAGTCTGGTGTTTGGGAGTGACATTGATGACATTGGATGCCAGGCTGTCCTTACTAATTGAGCGAGCCAGACTAACGCTGTCACCAGAAGCTATGTCTGCATCACTGTCGGTGGCTGAGTGCAACAGATAAGGGCCCATTGTGGACACTGGTCTGCAGAAAGAGATCATGAGAATAACCTCAGCTGTAAAGTCTGTACTATATGCACAATATAAATAGTCCTTACAGAATTTAAAATTTTATTCATTTTTTGCCTTACTTACACAGTTAAGACCTACACTGGTCACATAAACAAGTTAATCACAACTAGCTGTATGAAGAAAGCCTTTTATTTTAGATTAAAAGTGCAATTATTCCAAGTACCTCTGCCTCTTGTCGGGCCATGCTACTACAGAGCCTCTGACTTGTTGTCCGTCCATCTGAGTCAAGGAGTTCGAGCGGTTTCTCAAACCTACCCAGGAATACACAGGTGCAGATTTAAGTCGGCATGACTTAAATCCGAACTATTAAATCCTACTATACAGGTAATGCATGTGTGTTTAAAAAAATAAAATCAAGATTCATCTTACCCGCATCGTCTCCTTGTTGCTTTTGTTGTCTCTGTCGCAGCGGCAGAAGTGGGTGTGAAGGACTGAAAGTTGGGCCCCCTTTACTACAACCAAAAATAAGAGACAAGAGGTTGGCAGAAAATTTATGAACAGCTTAGTTTTGTGTGTTTTGGATCTTATCGTACAGACAATAGGACCCAAACCCACTTTAAACCAATCTGATACATCTCATTATATTTTAGCATATTCACTAGAAAAGCCCAGTATTTTACCACATAACAGACAATCAAGGTCCAACAACATGCACAAGGTCATCTTAACACAAGTGATCAGACACAGGGTTAGATGTGAAGGACACATGAGAGCGAAACACAGCCATCCCTGCATATCTACCCATCCTTGTGGGTCTATTGTAACTGTTTAGACGACGGGATCATGATGAAGTGGAATGAGAAGGAAAGTGAGAAAAGACTTACAGGGGGTCAGAGTCTTCAGGGTGCAGGAAGTACCTGTTACAGACTTCAGGGCTGCTCTGGTTGTCGGCCATACCAGGACTAGCTAGGAAGCTTCGCTTGGTGGCGTTGGAGATGGGCACTGATGGACGGGCACTCTTGGGATGAGCTATGGCTCGAGCTGAGTAAAGGACAAGGGCAAAGGTCTTGACAACTGACTATTAATGATGAGGATGACTAAACTAGCTGTACTTGGGAAAACAACTGAGCTTTAGTTCTAAGGACACAGAGCACTCTGTAGGGTTGGACCAGAGGTTTTATTTCAAGATACACCAGCGTACCATACAATTTTTGTGACCATGGGTAGGGCTGTTCGATATAACGATATACACCGGATGAAACGTCTATCGTTTCATTTTACGCTATTGTTTGTTTCGTGGTGTCGCAAAATAAACTGTTTACGGCAATATTTTTTCATCGTTTTGATGGTCACTGTAGTGGCTATATTAATTTTTAAAGTTCTCTCTTTCTCTTATATTTAATATAACCACACTAAGGACGGACAAGCGCCTGTTTTTATGCGTTGTGTTAGCAACAACGACGGTAACAGCATCGCGTGTCCGCTTGTTTATGTTCCACATAAACCTTTCACAATAAAGCTCAAGATCCTGTTGAGACTTTTCAAAATAAACTGAATCACGTGAAAGAGCAGATTATTTACGGATGAGAATAAAAAAGAGCCGCCAGGTGCTAAAAAATAAACCTTAGACTCAAACGTTAGAACAGGCTTTTCCCCGCAGCACGCCGTGTAATAAATACTCACAAAGAAAACGGCGGCCTTTACAACTTATGTCTAAAAATGTATCGTTTCATGCATCGGTTAAAACACTCGACTCCAGCTACATGACGCGCAGCTGGAAACACTTCCCGCAAGACGAGCTGCCCGAGATTCACAGAATTTACAGAAAATGTTACATTTTTGTGATTTATATCGTTATCGGGACGATAGAATTCTTATATCGGGATATGAGATTTTGGTCATATCGCACAGCCCTAACCATGGGAGACCACGAAACACTACAATGTAATTCACCACATATGCATGCTTCCTTCTCTAATAGGCTTTAATAGTTTAATAATCTTCACTTAATCTACTGTAATACTTACGATCTTTAAACTCCTGGAGGTCTCTGGGCTGGACAAACTCTGGCTTTACTGTCTCAAACCACCAAAACAGCTCAGCGATGAACACCATCACATTGTGCTACACAAAGAGCAGATGGCACGTTATAATACTTAAAATTCACTCTGCAGTACAAATATCTGACAGTTTTTTGTACCTTGAGCACAGGCGGTGAATAGAGCATGTCCTCTGTTGTCAGATAGAAACTTTTATTCAGGTACTCATTGGCAAATTCTCTGAGGAGCTGGATGTTGTACAGGCTATCAGCGATAGAAGGGACTTCCTTCAGGCAAATATCTAATCAGGTGCACAGAGAGCAGGTCAGATCAGGACAACTTGATGACATGATGGCTATAAATGTCTCACTGACTGGACAGTGACAGTAAGTATGAGCAAGTGACAAAAATAGCATCACACAGTTATTAAATTGAGCATGTAAGTAGAGCAAGTCTATTGGCCCCTATAGAAAAATATTATTTGAGAGTGATTTGTGAGATGTAGGTAGTGAACGTGTGTGTGTGTGTTCGGGAGACAGAGAAAGAAAACGCACAGGCAAGAGCATCATACCTTCCAGCTTCATGAGATCAGAGCAGTAGTAATGGACTACAGTGAGCAGTGCAGCTCCATCACAAACATCCCTCATCAGATCTTCCAGCAATGGAAAGAAGGGCAGCTGTCGACCGGAAGCATGTTCCCGACGATACCGTACCTAACCACCAGGGGGAGAGAATCAGGGTTTTATGAGAAGATAAGCCACAACACACATCCCTGGAACTACCAGTCAAGTGGCACGTCACAAAACATCCTACATGGAGTGACTAATATCACAAATACAAATCTCTTTCACATCACCGTAACATCTGATGTGTAAGTTTTTCTTCCAGTTAATGTTAGAACTAATTTAAGCATCAGATCAAGGTTCTCCCCAGTGGTTTCACAGTAAAATGGCATTTGTAATGAAAGCACCAGTTAAAGGCTTCATTTAAATTGATCAACAGCACGTTTAGTGAAGTCTGTTAAAGATGGTTCCGAATGACAAAAGCCCCAGAGGCACCATGATCGCCCAATCGAGGGAGAATCCTTGAGACCTGGTTAACTGTGAGAAGGTGAAGGTGAAGGTGTTAAAGAGCAGTGACATGAAGAGCACAGAGTAAAAGATCAGTTTTCCATTGACTTTAATGACAAGCAGACCACCAGCGGTGAAAACCAGTGAAACCAGGTAACACGAACCAGCTGACCCAAATGTCAACAGCTTTAATCACTGGCTCACTTTTTGTGAAACATGTGTATCATTAATACAGAAATTCAGCCTCCCAAGTCACATTTATTTGAATGCCTACTCTTTGAAGCTGGTAATCATTTCAGGAACTCACTGAGGAAATTGAATAGCAACAAGTTAATTAAATGAAACAGACAAATGCACACCCATTTTAGAAGCTAAAAATGAAATCACATACATCCAGACCTGACAGAAGGCCCAAGTACAATGTACTAACTTGTAGTGCTACATTTACCTCCATGTTAGGAAGAGGTCAACTCTGCAAACTAGAACAGGGAAAACTAGAACTGGAAGGTGATTATTATTATTATTATTATTATTATTATTATTATCATCATCATCATCATCATCCTATGTGCACATGTGTGTACACATGTCCTGCAAATGCCGCTTAATTTAGTGAGCAAAACTGAAGCTATAACCTTTTCCAGATATAATATTAAATTTCACAGACATAAATAAACAAGCATAGTGCTTTAGTTATACTAACAACTAGGGCTGTGCGATATGACCAAAATCTCATATCCCGATATAAGAATTCTATCGTCCCGATAACGATATAAATCACAAAAATGTAACATTTTCTGTAAATTCTGTGAATCTCGGGCAGCTCGACTTGCGGGAAGTGTTTCCAGCTGGCTGTAGTGTACCTGGAGTCGAGTGTTTTAACTGATGCATGAAACTATATATTTTTAGACATAAGTTGTAAAGGCCGCCGTTTTTTTATTTTTTAGCACCTGAGGCTCTTTTTTTGCTTCTCATCCGTAAATATCTGCATACTTTTCACGTGATTCAGTTTATTTTGAAAAGTCTCAACAGGATCTTGAGCTTTATTGTGAAAGGTTTATGTGGAAAATAAACAAGCGGACACGCGATGGTTTTACCGTCGTTGTTGCTAACGACAACGCATAAAAACAGGCGCTTGTCCGTCGTAGTGTGGTTATATTAAATATAAGAGAAAGAGAGAACTTTAAGAAATTAATATAGCCACTACAGTGACCATCAAAACGATGAAAAAATATTGCCGTAAACAGTTTATTTTGCGACACCACGAAACAAACGATAGCGTAAAATGAAACGATAGACGTTTTTATATCGTCATCCGATATATATCGTTATATCGAACAGCCCTACTAACAGCCTTCACCAAAACAGCCAACTTTATACTGTATAGCTTTGCCTAATTAATTTAAAATATATTCCATTAGAATTCAGAAAATCCAACATTGCTTGAATTCTCAGAAATATATATAGTTTAAATCCAAATTCAAGTCCAGAGATTCTAGGCACTACTTAGAGTAAATAAAACACAACCAAAAAAAAAAAAAAAAAAATGTAATCAGCATAAAACAGCTTAAAATGAACTTTAATCTCGCTCATGGAGGGTATTCCACAAAACTATGCTGGGGCAGTTGTTGTCACAAGTCACGGGTGAAACTAACAACCAAACAAGAAGCTGTACTACAGGACACGTTCTACGTTAGTGAGTCTCCTGACTAGGAGGGATCACTGTACCGCTTCGGAGAGTTCCTCTGGCCCCAGCATGCAGTGGGCCAGCTCGTGCATGACATCAGGCTGATACACAGAGCAGAGATACTGTCAGGAGATTGTGGGCATATAGGAAAACAGTGCGTGAGAGCGGAAGAGAGAAACTGGAGGGAGAATGACAAAGCAGATCAGTGAGAGAATGTGGCCAGTAATGGGTCTGCAAAGCAAAGGAGAGGTGTAGGCATGGATTTTTCTCGTATTCTCACTAGGCAAGCAAATACCACACACATCTGCGCACAGAGAATCCACATGGCCTACTTGAGCTTGAAATGAGGTAGCACACACTGCATAGCTTAGAGGGAAAAAAAAGTTTGGACACAAAGGTTAGAATAACCTTACACCTTAGTGACATATTTGCCACAAGGGGGAAAAAAAGAAACAAACTAGCTGTCAGCCTTCTCCCCCCTGCTGACACGCTGGCTACATGTAGCACGTAATGAGCTTGAATGAGCCATGGAGGAGTGTGCGCACACATCAACACAGAACTATGCGTGCAAAGGGCAGAGGGGGAAGAAAATGGGGTTATGGGGCCTGGCATCCAACTTACAGGGACTAGCTTCCAATACCATTTGGAGGGAGACTATCCAGTTTGCAGGGATAAGAGAAGGGGGAAGGAGGGACAGATGAGGAACAGGAGCAGAAAGATTAACACGTCAGAGGTCAGAGACAAAAGGATTGGATCTGCTTCCAGTTTAAACAGATAAGAGTAGAGGAAGGTCAGAACAACATCAAAACGCCATTAGGGAGAAACATTCATGTGAGCGCTAAGGATGCTGTTGCTGTTTTGAAACAAGTGATTGCTTGACACACCTGGATAAGACATGGAGATTTCTAATAAAGGAACCTATTTTTGAGTGGCTTTACCTTTTGATGGCTAGGGGACTCCAGTGGGTGGTGCTTGACTTTGTGCTCCCTTTCTGCAATCTCCCTCATCTTCATGTTTACCTGCAGAAGAAGAAAAAAAGAATAACAAAACAATTATTAGTATGTTTGCATGGAGTCAATAAACCACACTACTGAATGGTAATAGAGGGCTAGGAACTGGTTAGCAACTATCTGGCGACCACTGAATGCAAATGGAAACTGCATATTAAGCTACTGTTTGGAAAATTGTTCCCGCGAGTTGCTGGCTGACAGTGGATGAAATCATTGACAAAGAGGATGTAGCAACAAAAACCTCCTTGTGGATATTTTGATTGCAAATAGATTTCTATGCTTGCCTGTAGTTTGCTTGAATGACATCTGTAGTGAAATTTGAAAAAGTGTGATGCAAGGCAGAAACAAAACATTCACTTTCAAAATAAAAGTTGCACCCCAGCCTATAACCAAAACATTTCACTTTGAAAGCAACTTGTTTCAGTTTCAGGTATGCGGTGCACTTTTCACAAATTCACAACAGCTTGGTAAGTAATCCGTACAAATGATAGATAACCACGGCAATCTGCTAGGGACAAAACATTTGCAAAGAGGTTGCCATATACTTTTTTGCGATAAGTTTCATGCTAATAGTGGCCAGTAACCTTAGAGAAGAGCTTTCTGGATATAGCAGTTAGTTAGTGAGGCATTTGGAGCAAAATTAAACAACTGCCTAGTGAGAAATTGCTAATCAGGTCAGAATTTTCTTGACGCAAACTTGACAATGTTAGAACAAATTGCTTTTCTGAAATTTAATCCAAAAAAAATGTAAACCATTTAAATATTGCGCTAGTAGACTAAAGAACATATTCTTAGTCTCATGAATAAAGAGATTTATATCACAGTTAATATCAGAATAATTAGATTAAAATTTCCAAGATGATAAAAACAAAATGTGCATTCTGGCAGATTAATGTGGAAAAAATATTTTAGGACTATATCCCCCATCTCCCATAGACTGACAATGTTCTTTCAAAAGACAACTACAACATGAACTTGAGTCTGTGCGTGTAACAGACCTAGACTCCTGTCTATTGGACTATATCCAATCATCAATGACATAAGTGGACCACTTTATTCAGAGCCCCAGGAATAAAGCCAGCTGGATTTTAGAGGATAAAAAGCCTAAACAAGATTTGTTGTGAAAGAGTTTAATAATAATGATGATAATATCCTGCTGTGTGTCTTATCTGGGTCATGAGTGTCTATACCTTGTTGATCCAGAAAACCATAGCATCCTCCAGGTCAAAGGGCAGCTCCTTAGAGGCACTGAAGGTAGAGAAGCGCTTGACAGAGGCCACCACTTTCTCTATGCTGATCATCTCCACTGTGTAAGCCATCATCAGGGCATCGATCATGGGCATGTGAGCACTCTGAGTGAAAGTCAAGAGCAGAGCACATGGCAGTTCAATCCTGCTGTATTTTTTTTCAGATTCCAATGCAAACAGGCAGAAATTTTAAAGTTCCCAAAACATAAAACATTACAAAGTGTTAGGTAGATGATTATACGGAACCTAAG
>NW_024582472.1:1664462-1666236 GCF_018398535.1 Haplochromis burtoni
ATGAGAGGTTCTTAAACAAGTGTGAAGCTTTAAATAACCACAATGGCTTAATCAAAGCTGAAGTCTCTCAGTCGGCACAGTAGGTGTCCAATGTTAAACCCGCTCTTGAACTCCTAATGCAATCAAGAGGCCCAGCAGGGGCATCCCATCACCCAGCGAGCCGACAGCTGATGCCTAAAAGTCAAAATATTGATCCTCGATGGTCAGAGTGCTAATTAGATCCAATCAAATACTAGGGAATCTTAAATTCCCTTTGGCTAGTGAATCTTTATTTTGTAAAAGTCCACTACTAAGTATTGTTACTTATGTAAAACATCACAGGCAGCACCTGAAACTATAACAAAACTATTACAAAACACATATATAACAACACACACAAGTTTCAAGCAGTGCTTTGTGCAACACACTGCTAGCTTAATCCAATTGGTGATGGAAGTGCACAGAGATTAGGCTTGTTAACATAACAAATGAGAGCTATTCAGAGCTTTCTCCACTGCATGACCTACATGAACACAAACAACACTCAAAATACTAAAATACATTTCCAAACAAACTAACATGGTATTGTCTGAGACATGGAAAAGTTAAGAAAACAAAGTAGGAATGACTATTGTGCATACGGGAATCTAAAAACTGCTTAGCTCTGGTAGCTCTTGGTTTCAAAATCAGACTAAAACGTTTTCATGAAAGAAGCCAACTAAAGGGTAGAGCTGACCTAAATACCATTTTGGGGGCTTTTAGGGTTTGTTGAGAATTATTTGCAAACATCTGAATCTTTGAATACTGAGAGAATCATAGAGCGAGGTCTGGGGACAGAGGCAACCACTGTACCTACAACAGTTTTAGGAGCCCTTTTAGTTTTTTTGTGGTTCAAATGCTTCCTTGGACACCAATGAACATAACATAACATAACATAACATAATAGGCCGAGGGGTAAAAAACGTAAACATTTGTCGATGGAGTGAGACTTTTGCTCTAATTTTCCAAATAAGCCAGCTCTCTTGGCTGAACCACACTTATTACTTACAACAGTGTAAAGGGTAAGAAAGACAGCCCTTTCATTTTTGTTCTGCATGTGGGGCAGGAAAACCCTGACTAAATTCTACAAAATTTAAAATGGCTCAAAGTCTTAGCAGGATATAATACTACAAGAGCAGAGAGGAAACCCCTCCCCCCAAAAAGAAGCCAATATTATTCTTTACCCTAACTACACTATAAATAAAGCCCATTGATTCTGAACAAATACATACTGAATTCAATTTAAAACATCCAATGTGGTCTGCAGAAAACAACAAAACATATTTAAACTTGACATTAAATAACATCAAAATAGCATATTTAGGATACATGAAAGTGTAAGATGTTCAAGCTTTTGTTCTCCTATAACACCACGGCCTTCAACAATGCAGCATGTAGCCCCATGTGGAGCAGGGGCTGCTGGTGCCCCAAGCTCTGTGTGTACACACTGACCATGTGTGCGCACACACTGTAGTATAAATTGGTCTACAACAAAGGGTAGCTTCACAGGATTTTTCAAGCCCCAGCTGTTTCCCAAAAAAAGAGACAGGCAAGGTACAGAGGAAGTGTCTGTAGGTGTAGGATCCCCTTCATTTAAACAGACACGCAAAGTGGGAAAACACAGGTTGCTATGGAAACACCTTGTCAAGTCAGCAATATGGCAGTGGGGGTTTCAACAGTCTGTCACAGATAAGTGGTGTCCTGTTCAGGATTTTCTGACATCCTCACTTGGCTTTGTGTCTGGCCGCTTACATAC
>NW_024582472.1:1666267-1676534 GCF_018398535.1 Haplochromis burtoni
GGAAAGGGCCTGCTCTACACCACTGCTGGTTTCATGGTAACAAAGGGGTAGGAAGTAGGGAGATGTCTAAGAGCAAATGAGGCTGTTGGTGTTCATCCTATCCTGTGTGAAGTGCTCTTAGTTAAAGTGTGATACATCGTATTTCATCACCAAGGGTTCTGCATTCATTCACAAGGATCTGCCATGGTGACTCAAGCTGTGCAGATGTGGAATAAATGCAGAAGGCATTTAACCTCATTATGAGGTGATCTGTGAAAATTTTACAAGGATTACACTTGCCTCAAGACAACTAAATGGGTCAACAGGGCAAGTACCCAGTCACCAACATCTTTACCATTTTGCTAAGTAGAAAGCTTGAGAAAGGGAGGACAGCTAGGCTGGATAAGCATTTAAACTGAGCGTTTAGGGAGCTTTTCCAACAGATGGATGAAAATGAAGGTGAGAAAAATACCAGACACAATAAATTCATTTCAACAAGGTATTAACACAAGAGCAAACCTCTTAATGCTAATGCCCCCTACTCTGAGGGAGCACAGAGATCAGTTTATTTAGCAGGATTTCTATTTTTTAATGATCCAGCCAAGGAGAGGGGAGAGTCATTTTAAAAGTATGTTGCTTTTGCATATGATTGCAGCAGTGATTGGAAAACTGACCAATAACACTTTATGTTAGACACTGAGAACAGGGACCGCCATTCAAATGCAAAAAATGAATAAAAAAAAAAAAAAAAAATCATAGTGCATCTCTCTTACTCCTTAGTTGCTCACGTCAACTTGAGCTATCACACATTATGTTTGATTTATGTACATTTAATTAAAGTTTACTTGTTAAAATATGTGTCAAAGGGATGTACTACAAATCAAATTCACCATAGCCAGGCTTTTTTGTGTTAGCTGGATCACCAAAACCTAAAACTGCTTTCCTAGATAACGAGTATCGCAGTAGAGGTCATTGACTTTACCTGTTAACCCAGGCTTTCTAATTTAGGATTTGTGTATGGAGTAAGAGTCAAATGACCTCTCAGCAAACAAATACATTACAAATTTTACAGCATGCTTCATCCAGAGGTATTAGAAAGGCCTACCTCAAAAGTTTGCATGTAAGGAATGCATTTCTTCCTCAGAGAATATATAAAGTGTTTAGAGGCCACTAAAAAAGTAGCGCATTAAAAATACGTTAATCAAAGCTGATTTTTAACCTCGACACTGAACATACACAAGGCCACAAATTTACTGAATATGAGATAACTGCATCAGTTAGTGTTGGTTATTGACAAAGATTACCTAATGTCAATTTCTGTTTCGAAGACCAGAATTATCTCTAACTTCTATATTTCCAGGTATACTTTAGAATGATTCAAATAAAATTAAAAAACAAAACAATGTAACCAGTGCAAATTATTCATTTATACCGATGGTGGAATTTCATATTTGAAAATGTTTAAACTGGTGCTGCTTCACTCTGCTTTTATCAACACAAGTTGTAGCCATGTTATTTAAATAAACATATTTATATGTATTGTCAGTTAAGAAGTGAATGGGGACCTTTGTGTTAAACTAGTGGCCAATTCAATGACCAAAGAGTTGCAGGATTACACTGTGCAGGAGTGCCAATTAAACTGTGATTAAAATTGCAGTGTCTGACACTGTTGCACTGGTGCGGGATTTGGCCAAATTATTAATTTGATTATGCCCAACTCTGCTTTTGGATAATTCTAAAATAACCAACTTCTTTCAGATTTAGTAACCAAAATATCTACAGTGTTATCAATAACAACCAGTAGAAAAGAGTAAGCTCATCAGTAATAATAATTACTGACAACTAACCTCTGCCTCCTGTTGTATTTACATAAAAAACACACGGTGGTTTATCTGATACTGTGGTATCATCTTTTAACATCACAATGATGTTTATCTTTTAACTTGTGTAAAAAGAGCAAACTGTTAGTAAAGATATGAGTAACCTGTAAGTAGTGGAAAAAGACTCATTACAAAAGCATATAGTATGAAATAAGTGTTTGTGTTAATTAAATTAACTGTGGCTAAACTCTTTCAAGACAGATTAAGGACAACAACACCTTTGCACAATGAAGGGGGGGAGAAAAAAAATAATAAAATCACACCCACACCTTTCACGGTAACCCCATACACACCTTGCATGCCAGCAGTCAAATGTCACTTATCCATTTGAATAGATATGATGCAGGAAATATTCAAATATTCTGGACACTGTACTTAAGCAAAGCATGCTTAAAACTCTTTACAAAGTGGATAATGTAAAGAATCTGCAAATGTTTTTGGTTTTAAGTGCACTGACAGATGTTTTTAGGTTTGCTGGTATTGCTGGATAATAATAAACGGACTACTAACTTTCACTGACTTCACTGAAGAAAGATAATGCATCTGAAGCAGGAAGAGCTCATCCCCTGATAGACAATCTGTGCTGCTGAGATACACTTTGTAATTGCTATTACAGTTTCACAGCCTATATGAGACTGCATGTGTCAGCTGATCAATAAAAGCATTAACATACCAGTATTATAGTACGTTTTAATTTCAAACCCAAGCAGCAGCTACATGTGAAAATAACAAATCAGCTCCCAAACTTATTTTTCCACAAATTCATTCATCACTAACTTGCTAGCCCCTGCCCTTCCGATTTCGTGTTTCCTTACTGGCTTTCAGGAGAGAAGATAGTTTACTTTAGGCTTTGGAGATCTACCACAAGGTGGAGGGCCAATCTAACAAGAACATGCAGCAGGTGGAGGCCTTCCTTATGTACTGCTACACCAGTTTACCATGTGTCAAAGCAGAACAAGTACTACTAACTGTCTATCGACTGGACAGGAGACTCACTAGACAGGCAGGTGACAATACTAGGTGTTATTGCCACAAAATACTGCAAAATTTGAGAGGATTTTGGACTCACCATTTTGATCGGCATACAGGCCAGGTCCCCCTCTGTAACGGGTGTGTCATCACTCTCCACCACATAAATGCCCTTCCTGGATAGAGCTTGGATGACAGACATGTGGGACTGAAGAGACGCTGCCTGCTCAGTTTTGAGGATGAGGGCACACACACGGCAGTAAAGCTCACAGGACAGCAGCAGACGAATGACAGGTGGCTTGATGTGTTCCTGGTCATACTGGTCTGTATAGAACGGGTCCCTTAAGTCCTCTGGAATATGGTCTGCAATGGAGAGAGTGTTTGAGGGGGAAGAAGCAGTATGTGAGGTTAACACTACATCAAACTATACATGGACTGAAGACAAACAAAAGCTGGTTAAGATAACATACAAAATACTACATGAAAAAGTAGCCACAGCTCTGACTGCCTCATCTACAGGCTACAGTAATGTGACAAAGCCCAGTGCTTTCCATGTAATATTTGTTCTATACCACTATTAGTTAACTTGTAGCAAACATGAACTTTTGTAATTGCAAATTACAAAGCATTTCCTCAGGAGCGTATCAGGGAAACAGATCCTTGATAAGCTAAGACCTCAGTGAGACTTCTCAGGTGACACTGTGGACTTTGCCAGCATTAATTCAACGTGCTGCAGCAAAAACCCCCCCCCCCCGAAACCCACAAAAAAAACCAGTTGACCTACAGAAACAATTCTGTTGCTGTGAATATGAAGTCATTCTCAAAAACAGAAACCACAGCCATATATGGGCATGAGACAAAGCGGCTCTCTCGAGGCATGCACAAACTACATTTTTACTGTAAGGTAAACCAGACACAGGAATAAAATGGGTGTAAAGGCATGTGCAAACCTGTCCAAATTCAAAACAGAACAGGGACATGATTGAAATGACCCTGTTCTGTAAAATCTGTTCTTAACTCTGTCTGAGCTCCAGTAATACGGCATGAGCTGTGTGTGTGTGTGTTGTGTTCTTAGCCTCTGCACTGACTGACAGGATAAAGGGAGCCACTCGTCAGCAATCTCCTATTCACAAAAACTGGATGGTGGATAGCTTCTAGCAACTGGTTTAGTGGATGATGAAGTACCAAGCGCAAAAGATGAACTGTAAAAGCAGGCAGGGTACATATGTACAGAGCCTTTGAGATGAATGTAAATTCAATAAAAATTTAAGGAAAGAATAATTCCTTAATAAACAATCGACACAATAGACTTATCATGTATAAAGCTGTAAGTTTAGAAAACATCAGATGCAGGCTCTCTTTTCCAATTTCTTTTCCAATGGTCAAGAATAAGAGAATTTTTGCGGAGATAACCAATATAAATGACTAATTTATTACTATATTGACTGTAAAAAAATGTGTGCCTGAATACTGATTCCAAAACAAAAAAAAAAACCCACAGACTTGGGGAAATTTTAATTATAATGAGGACTTGATTATTTTACTTAACATCACAGGTTGGGGGTTCCTAAATTGCATCAAAATGCAAAACATTTCTTTTCTACTCTCCTCTCTTGTGATGTTAAATTTGTTTCTGCTCCTCCCTGAGCACACACCCTGACTTCACACAACCTCTCACCGTCTTGTCATTTGGTGATGAAACTTATGAAGTAATTAGGAGTTTTTGTTCTCATGCATCAAATCTGATAATGTAGAAATGTGACCAAAAACTTGTATCACAGGGAAGTGGGAAATGCAGCTTTAAAACCTATTTTGAACTTTTTGTCCCAAACCTAGCAAAAATCATTTTGTCTCTAGGTTGTAGTCATCTATTTGATTCATACAACTATAACAATGAGTAAGAAGGTGTTATAAGTTCATCAGGGCTATGATATAGTGATATAAGGCACTTGAAAGAAAAAACAACAATAGCTGCTGTATTTGTCCACTAATATAGTAGTTTACATATCTGGTATCCTGCCCAGAACATGATGAACATTTGTTGTTGTGTAAAAATAAACTGCAAAGAAGTATTAAATTTAAAATCGCAGATTTAATATATTTGCCATCCCGCCCTTATTTCAGTAGCTGCTCAGATCATATCGATCCTGTAATCGGTATTCTGCATGCATCACTGAAACACAGGCCAACATGCTGCCAACCCCCATAAGAAATGAAGACGTCATTGCACAACAATAACCTATTACACCAAACACCCAGCAGTTTTGATCATTCCTAAAGAGCAGTGTTTGAGTATATAAACAAACAGTAACATTGGAGTAACTGTGTGTGAAAACAAAAGGGTCTGGTCAGGGCGAGTCTTCACGTTTGAATACATTCAACAGACACTGATGTCATGTGGCAGCTGCCCCCCTGTGTTCCTATTACCCAGAGCCAGGCTGACAAATTTACTAACTGGGATGGGGTGGAGCTGGAGAACCTGGCCTGGCAACAAGACCCAGCAAAGTCAGCCAACCAGGACCAGGACTATACCATGGTCAGCACAAGCAAACATGGGCAAGAACCAGTACTGTGCATGCAGCCATCACAAGTTCTAACCCTCGCTGGTGTTGTGTCTGGCTGTCTGACACGCATGTTGCCAGCAGCTGTGGCAAACATAGAGGGTATTAAGGACAGGAGACCATATTGACAAATACAACCTTGTGCAAGGAGGAGGGGAACCAGACAGGTGAAAACAAACTAGATGAAAACTAGATGACCCCAACATCCAAAGATTGTTATACTCTTTACAATGAAATTACATCACAGCTCTTTAGGCTGTTTCTCTCCGTCAGCCAGTGAACAAGCCAAGCAAACAAGAGTACACTGTAGCAAAGACCAGATGAGCCATAGGGTGAAAATAAAATGGCCCTAATTTATTGAGTCCCCATGGGAAAAGGCAATTGTGACTGCAGCTGAGAGTTCCCTCCTTCTGGGCCACCAAAGCACTGGGCTGCTTTACACTTTCCATTGTAACAGAAAAGGATCTCCACCCAAGTTTGTGTGTGGTGCATCATTTTTGTCCTTAGGAAGTGGCTTTTAAGCACCATCTTTCAGTCTGCATCGTTAGCCAAGGCCTATGATGACAGACAGTGAAATGACAGAGCAGACTCCTACAAGCCTTGATATGAACTCAGACAAAAGTATGAGCCTTAGTAATGAACCTTAAACAAAGAGGGCTTTAGAGCAAAATGCTGGCCTTAAAAAACAGGCAATGGAGACAATAGTTTTCCATCCATAACCCAGATTACCTTTGAATCCAATCTTGCTGTCATTTGTTTAGAATGAATGCACCACTGGCATTAGGAAATCTGAGTAATGACCACAAATATAAAGAGACCACAAAATACAAAGGAAAGCTTGTAATAAGCCTCTGAAATAATGGTCAGAGACTAAACTGAGCCAGCACACACACACAAAGCAGTGAATGGAGGGATTTATGAATCAGATAGCTGAGGTTTATATTATATATAACCAACTTCAACCACTATGATAAGGAAACACCCTGCAGCACATAAAAAAAAGGTAACTAGCAGTCCTTCAAAGATGTCTTTAGTGAACCAACTTGTGAAATGCTGTCAGGCACTGGTGACTAACCAAGCACCAAAAAGTGAAAATCATTTCTGTTGGTAAAACTTTTACCAATCCAATAAAGCTTCTTTGAGAGAAATTAACGCAACATTCATATATTATAGTTTCTCCTTGGATTTACTGGAGTTAAGTAAGAAAATAGAAAAACTGGACAACATGACTGTAATGTTTCATAACGTGTGTTTGTCTGTCTACAGGACAGGTTTCCAACAAAGGTTTCAATGCAACACTTTTTTTCCCCCACAAGAGACCCAACTACTGGAGCATTCACATTTAACCATTGAGCCGTTAAAAAATTTCTGATAAAAAGTGGGCTGCATGCTTAGATTAAACACTGATACAAAGTAGAGTCACCAAGCAATGTGGTGCATAGACTGCATGAAAGTCACCACATTTCCAAACTTCCTCAAGCATTAGTAGAAGCACAAAATCATGTATGAGCAACTCATGTAAGTGTAAAGTGTAGATATCCCCACTGCAACCAGTGGGTCCAGTTTACCTTAAAGTCATCTCTTACTAAAAGGGTTCCATAGCATTTCTGTAACTCTCTCCTGTAAATTCATATATTGGTGAGCTCTCACTTAACTTAAGGGATTTTACATCATACCCACCAAGTTAATGTGGCATACATTTTCCATGATATAAAAGTGTCATATTTTAATATCCATGGCATAGGAATTTCTTGCGTGCACATTCCCTAGCATGCAAAACAAGACAATCCAGACATGTTAGACAGCCAGACCAGTGTGTCAGGCTTGACAATTTAGTACCTACAGACTAAGCTACATCAACAACCTTTAACCCTAAGCACAACACTATGCGAAATATGCAAGAAAACTGTTCACACATAAAGGTGGAACCAAGAAACTTGTTTTACTACTTGTGGGGAGGAGAAAAACAACCAACCAAAAAAAACTGTCAAGTTCAACCGAGCTAGGAAGGCACGTGACCAGTCATCAGTTGCAACCAAAAAGTAAACAAATCACTCAACTACGTATTACTGGAGCGCTTGCTAGTTTTGCTCCATATGACAGGAAGAGCAAAATGGTGGCTTGAAATCACTCAATTACTGACACGGTTACATAACGAGCGGCCAAGGACATGATGCCAATCCAAATAGTGGTAAAAGTGGGATTACAAAGCTCAACCCAAGACATAACATCCAAGTATTTTTCAGTTTAATTATTATGTGAAGATATTTTTGCAGGCTCCTAAAGAATTACAAGATTAAACCAGTTAAGTTATTGTTATACTTAAGTGTTAAGCAGTATGTTCTACTTTTACTTAAGGTTTCCAGGAATAAATGCTACCTACACAACATTTGTGATTACATTTTGCATAGGCTGTGTCACAACTATTGATCTCTATAATACTGGTACTGCTGCTGCTGGAATCTTGAGGCAACAGATTCACAGGTCAAATTAGGTAGTCTGTCATCAATGACAGTAGTTCATTGGGAAAAAAAGGGATGGAAAATGTCCTTTGTTTTGTTTGCACCAACAAATTCTGCTGTCTGCAAGTTACAATTTTAGATAAAATGTTCAGTATTTTTATTTTGTATCATAAATATCATCACTGCAATTTCTTTGAAACATCGTAATATAATTTAGAGATTGTATCACCCACCCTTAGCTCCAACATGAAAACTTTTTTCTATGCAAAACATTGCAGAAAAGTATGTTTGACAGAGAACTTTAGCACAGAAGAGCAGCTGTAATTCAATTGTTTACAATATCGTCAGAACAGTGCGGTGCACATGCAGCAGTTATGTATCAAAGCTCAGCAGACAGTGGTTGACTCAAATGTAGTCTTTGTGAAATAAATTGCAGAAGATTTTATATAACAATGTCTCCATAATTCCTTTTGCCACCTAACATAAAATATGCACATATCGTGAAAGGATATCAACTGTACTAAAGGTAAACAGTAGTACTTTTTTAAAGGGTCCTAGTTCCACAACTTCACTAAAACAGATCCTAAAATGCTTACCTTAAATTTCACATAACTCATTTCACCCTTAAAATGTATTTCACTCTTGGCAAAAGCAACCACAGACAAAGCAGGAAAACCTGCCCCTATCTGACAGAGTTACTAATGCCGATACAATCTCAACAGGCAGTGCGAGTGACTGGCAGTGCAGATCAGTATTTTCCATGCTCTGACTACAGTCAAACAGATATAGCCTAATCCTTAGTGCCTGTCACTCAGGCCGATTTGGGCTCATTCTCACTGGCCGCCCTACAAGAATGGAAGGATCTGGTGAGTCAGTATGGGAGTTCGGTTGCCAAGTGCTATGGGGGGAAACAGTTTTGGCTCAAGAGCACAGACACAAGTATTTCTTCCTCTTGGGTTTTTGCTGTCAAAGTTTCGCTGCTGGAGCGCAACACAATCTGCTGACTATCACTGTAGAGAGCAGTAAACACAATGTGCCAACAACAACATCTGAAGTAACTGTGAGACATGACATTTGTGTAGCATGAATGCAAGTAAAATTACTTACCAATACCATAGGCTTTGGCAAACAGCCACCGTAGGTTGGCTGCTATTTTTGCTCTGGCGGAGTCATACATCTCCAAAGGTACAACGTCCATTGTGCCTTCTGCAACCCCGGCAAGTTCTACCGTTCTCTTAGTACCGTCCCCGCCAGCACACAAATCAACATCCATCTTTAACCAAAAAAAACAAAAAACAAACAAAAAAAACCCACATTGTTAAAGATAAAATTATACAGGACATTATGCTGAGTAAGAGCCAATGCCAAATAATATGATATTAGTCAGGCATGATTTGCCAAGTGACAAATTCCTTTAAAATGACTCATAAGTGATTTTCTGATACATATTTAACTGAAATCTCACTGACTACAATGTTTGTTGCTTATCAACAGAATATGTTGTTTTTTTTATTTCCTTCCTTTAGTGACCCATTAGAATTACATGTGGTCATTGAGACACAAGTGTCAAAGAGGCATTTCGCAGTCACTCATGATGTCAAACAGTAGACAATAGACTTGAGATTTCCAAGCAGCAACTATTTCTTAAATCACCTTGAACTGAAGTCATGGTGACTGCAAGAATGAATCTTTATGATCATTATGTACATTTTGACAAGCACACAGTTGACTGTACTATTGCACAACTGCAAAGCAAAGGGTATGATGTTGGTTTAACCTTTGTGATCACAGTAAGTTTACTTGCAACAAGTACATGTAGACAAAAGGAATGTGATCAATCTTTGTCATAGTTTAGAAATTTGATACTCACGTCTACACTGTGCAACACAACTCTAGTAGCAGTTGCCAACTTTAGACCAAATGTATTCCACCTCAAATACAAACTTACAAATTATCAATGTCAGTCAGCCAAGCAGACTTGTGTTTTCTGATTAGTTAGATCAAAATCACAGCAGTTTCACTTTTAACTTCTTTGTCATATAGGTGTTCACCTTTTACTTGGACAACGGTTCGACAGGTTCTGACTGTCTTATCCTGTCAACAGCCTAAAAGGCAAAACTAATTACATTAATAGGTTAATAGAAGGATACTGACTAAATTTAGTATGGTTTTGACAGAAAACTAGTGCACACCTGCTTATCACACATGAGTTCTAACGGATTTTTTCCGTTTCTCAGAAATCTAAAGTTCTCTTTGGTCACGAGTTTAAGTTATCGCATTACCTGTAAAAATATTAATAATAATAATAATAATAATAATCAAACCTGTAACAATTTCATTTACATTAACGGCCCACAACAGTACTGTAAACGCTGCAAGGCCATAACTAATGTTAACATACTTTAATACGTTAGCA
>NW_024582472.1:1678236-1679238 GCF_018398535.1 Haplochromis burtoni
CCCAATTCTCGATGAAACATATCTAAGACAAAAGATATGAGGATTGATTTTAGAACACATACTCATAAACAACAGGTTACAGCCATTAAGAGTCAGACAGTGGAATGAATTCACCGTTATAAATATCTCTGATTATTGATTCCAAACTGAACTTTGAAGCAAACTGTGAAGTTGTGAGCTAAAAAGGGCCCCTGTGTCTGTCATGTTATTTCCATACTGAAAAGAACAGTGATGGTTTGATTTTTGTCTTGCTTTCACTGACGACATAGTTTGGATATTTATCTGTAAAGAACAAAAACTCACTCCATCAAATTATTAAATGGTCTGTCTACTGTGAAGAACAACTTGGTATAAAAGCAACTTTTCTCCAGCAGATAAACAGCTAGTTGTTTTTTTTATATTCTACATAATGTGGGATGAATTATATTCTTTGTTATTATTTATTATGTTGTTTTTATGCTTATCTGTTGTTTGTGATCTGTGTTTGTTCGGAACATTTCTTTTAGACAACTTGCTGAAAAACATGCTAACATGTTCCTGGGATAAGAAACGTTTAACTGAGCAGGCAAAATTCAATCTTGATGTCAAAAATAAAGTATTCATAGTGTTTCTATGAATCAAGGTCAAAACCAGGTACAATACTAGCAAAAGAAATCTCAAAAATAAAGACTGTATAACACTGTCTATTAAAAAAAAACAACCACACATAGACAGTGAGCCACAATTTGGCAAGTCCCTGAATTCACGCCAACTTATTTGCCATAACTAAACAACAAAATCAAATATTTACAGCTGCAGCTAAACAGCGCCATCTCCAGGCTTAAAGCAAACAAGTCAGGTGGCCCAGATGGTTTTCCTTTTGAGTGGTTTGAGGTTTTTCAAGCTGAGTTTGAGCAAACTCAAAAACTCAGTTTGAACTGAGCTAAGGCTTGTTTTTGGCCTTCAATACAAAACTAAAGGATTTAAAAAATGGCCCCTCATGGAGCAAAGCAGTTATATCAA
>NW_024582472.1:1681072-1685057 GCF_018398535.1 Haplochromis burtoni
AGACAGTTGGTGTCGTAAACCACCGCCTCTGGAAAATGAACAAATATTAGATAAAATATATTATATTATATATAATATTAGATAAAATAAAATACAGCAATATTTATAAATGTAACTAAATTTAATGTACTGTATACAGGTAAACTAATTCCATCCACCTAAAGATGGGCGGCATTCTGCACTGATTTTCAATGTGGCATTGCTGAATGGAATCTGTGAAACAAAAACACAACATACAACCACAAAAAATAATTTTAATGCAATAGTGATTTAGATGCCAGTAGCCATTAGGCTGCTTGAACGAACAGACTGTGAGCATATTGCATAGGTTGTTGATCTGGGACAGTCCGACACGTGGGCTGGGTGAAACAATAATCAGACTCCAACAACTTCCTCTTCACTGCCCCTTAGCAATAAAATTCACTTTGTTCGTTCGGGTTCCTTCTGACCGTTTTCAGCATTTCCTGTGGCCATTTTTCTTCCTTAAGCGTACAATCTCCCAATGTTCGTATCAGAATATTAAGAGGGAAAGATAGTTTGGTATTCATGCCAATGCAAAGCATGGAGGTGGTGAGACAACTGGTCACGATGGCCATGACAGATTTCCAATTGGGCACAGTGTGCAGAAAGGTTTCCATAAATTCAAACATGCTGCATTACTTTGTATCACACTGTGACCTACCAGTCCATAAACACATTTTAATGATGGTTTGTAAAAACAACATTTGAAGCATTATATTTTTTCACATTTGTAGATTAGCTTCAAGGTTTGCTAAAAATGTTATAAATATGAACATATTACTAGTTTGGCTTTGATATAAATAATGTAATATATAGTTCAACCAGACAATTTTCTCTAAAAACATTTAAATATTTTCAAATATTGCATTTACCAAACCATTTGATGTGGTGCTCTTATTCATAGGTAAAGTTCTACACAGATTAGTTAAAGCCATTTCTCAAATGCCAAACTAGAAGGGGGTAGAGCAGAGGTTTGCCATAGCGACAAGTTTAGAAAAACAATCTCAGCCTCCCTGAGCAAAAAGTCACATCAACACCATATTTTAAATATTGAATAAAAACACTCAAAAACTTGGCAAAACACACCACCCTCCATATTGTTTTTAAATCTCTTGTACAACAAGGAGAGGCAATGCTCTCCTTCATGTATCTGGAGACTTTAAGTACTCAATGCAAAGGCTATTATTAACACACTACCCATTGCAGTTCACACATCTCTAACACTCAAATATATGTCTATACAGGTCAACAGAAGTCCTTGCTATTGCACAGAAATACAGGGTTTTTCTCCACTGGGTACATCTAATGACAAGGCAGGTTATACAGTGACATTTTGGTTTGACAGCATAAATGTTTGTTGCTCTCAAAAAGGAAGAAAAAAAAAAGGAAAAAACAAAAAAACAAATCAAAACATAGAAATTGGTTGCATGTCAACTTCTATTGTTTCCACATATGTTTGAAGACACTCGCACCTCTCAAGTATGAAGCGAGCATGCATCTTCATCATTCAAAGTTAAGTTTAAAAAGGCAACCACCTTGTGATAAGCTTCACTTCTTCGCTACCAGTACATGCTTTTGAGACAACACACAAACCCTTCTTTCTTCTTGTACTAGTGCTGCGGTACGCGATATTCATAGAGGTGAAGAAGTGCCAGACGAGAGCAACATGACAATATGACAATCATGAGCACATCGACAGTAAACACACACAGGCCTAATATAAAATCTTCTTGTAAAAACATGACTGAGACATGATTTAGTGTACAGTTTTGCTCTAAAAGGCAAGAAAGTAAAATAAATACGTTTGAAGAAGCTCAATGAAGATTTCTTTTTAAAAATCCTCTTTGACTCTACTTTTTCCTCTCAGTTATAAAGCACTGATTTTTGATTAAAACAGAGGGAGAAGAAAAAGAAGATGTGATACTGACAGAAGTCTTCCACACATTCACCACTGATGAAACATTTTAAAGAGACACTGAAAACTGCAGTTGATTTTTAAATATTGCAAAACATAGAAAACAGTTTTTGTTGAAGTGTAAACATTAAATTGATGTCTGATGTCATTTTTACACGTGGACAAATTATATAAAATAAATCATGTCTGTCATACCTATAAATTGTTATCATTAAAATGTAAAAACAATATACTAAATCTCAATTTATATTATTATTATTACTGTAATAATAACTTTATGTTAACATCTGTTTTGTATAAGTGTTTTTACTGTATTGTTATAAATAGTTATATGTGTAACATCTTCATTCATACTTTGACTCCTCTCTCTTTGTCTTTAAAAGGCAAAAAACAATACTTGTGTCTCTCCCACGCTCATACATACACATTCATACATGCAAGCGTACGCCTCAGTGTGATCAAACACACAAACACATACACACAAAGCTGCCACAGTCATACACGGGATGGGGGGGGGGGGGGGGGGGGTCACCAGGAGGCTCTATGTGAGATTGAGGGTCAGGAAGATTCTGGATATTTGTAGCATGACAGGGCCGGTCTCGGGATCGTTCATCCACTGGGTGCTGTTCAGAGGATTCTCCAGCATGTCTTCAAACGCTGCACATAAACACAAAGCATATTTGTGAGTTATATAATAGACCCCCAACCCACAAATCTTTCCCCTCTTCTGTCAACTGGTGAAGACAGGTAGACAGGCCTTTCTCTATGTCATATGCCTTAAGTGGACACTGATGTCAACCGCTGGTTTTGGGCTCAGTGACTTAAAGCCTAAACGTTAGTGCCTTCATTGCTTCTTTATGTTTTATATATCATGTTTTGGAGCCAGGAGTGACCGTTTTTGAACAAGCGAGTGGAGTGTTGGGTTATTAGCTAACCTATAGGGACAGATATCAAGAAAAAAAAGTAACAGACTAATAAAATATCAGAACTTCACTCACCGAAACCAAAGCACAAGTCTTCATGGATGTTTAGTATCACACAAACAACAAAACATAATATAAAATAACCATATATACACAGGTGAATGAAATAAAAAGAATGATTTCACACTGTTCGAACAGTTTTCCTGGACGTCTCAGCAAGATCTTTTTCAGCTGCTGGTGGTTTTTCTGTCTCATTTTACAGAATGAGACTATATTTGAGTTCCTAAAACTACACAATAATATAAGGATGTCAAAAAGTTTTTAATATTACTTTAGGGGAGAATTTTCAAAAACAGGACACTACGTTGGCTTTTACACTCAATGAGACTATACCTAGAAGAGTTTTGGGATTGGTTAAACCCAGCTGGACGACTGGATTTTCCAGGATGGCTTGAAACAGTGGGCTGTTGGTGTCGATGCCTTTGTCCAGATCTTCTGGAGAAGGTTTCCTGTCTCCCAACAGCCACTCACACTGCAGGAATACACAGTAAGGAACAAAAAGGACACCAATTAAAATCTTTATGGAAGTCAAAGTATAAAATTAACTGAAAACAAGTGAAACAGGTATTCAATGTTACTGGACTTGTTGTTTTTGGAAGGTTTCAGAAATTACTGGGGGGAGGGAGCTAACTGTTAAATTTGTTTATTAATAGTAAAACTACTGACGATGTGTAAACTTACCGCTGCATCCTGTTGGTTGTTATTGACTCTCAGAGCATCGATCACCTCCTTTTCATCAAAGCCCATCTCCATCAATGCAATGACTCCTCTGTTCCTCTGTCTCTCTTGCTGCATTGAGCATGTGTATGACAAAAGAATTTTTCCTCCGAATAAATAAAGTTCTTCTTATCTTATCTTATGTGGGACAGGGCCACACTTAAACTTGAGTGATATTCGATTTTGATGGAAGTTTTTTTTTTATTTATTTTTTTACCATAACTTGTTCACATCTTATTAAGTAAGTTTTGTGTCCCCATGATAGCTGCTGGAATTGCTGGAATAGACTTTAGATAGATTTTAACTGTATGTGGGTTTTTTTTGTTTTTTTTAATGAACTCTGCAGGCA
>NW_024582472.1:1686194-1687883 GCF_018398535.1 Haplochromis burtoni
ATCACACACTTGATTTGTCCATAACCAGTTTTTAACCTGTGCCTTAAACAAGTTGAATTTTGAGCATTCTCAAATGGATTGTTGTGGCTAAAATAAAACCCAATCCTAACCCTAACCACAGACTTGGTAAATGTTAAAACTCAGGTGGGCAATTAATTTTCCTGAGAGAAACTGGAGAGATGAATCAATAATTTTAGAAAGATTAAAAATAATAATACAGCAGAAATGAATTCAAGTTAATGGTGCTGTGACAGACCCAGTTTTTCCACTGGAAAATGGGTTAAAGGTTTAAGGGATTTTCCACTTTACCATTTGCCTTTTTGAACAGTTCGACAGCATCAGGGTTCAAGGCAAGAAGCTTCTGTGCGACTTCAATAAGAGAAACCAGGATTTTTCTGAGCTCTGTTTGAAACTGCAACAACACAAACAACAATATACAAGGACATTAAAAATAATTACAAGCTATCAGTCCAGGTACAGTGCAGGTAAATTTCTCATTTACAATATTTTAAAGTATTATTGTAATTTATCTACATTTCAGTGCACCCTGTGAGCTAAAGCTAAAGCTCTCTTACGTCTCTGATGTTGTGTTGCGTAACAGTACGGTCTGTGTGGCGTGTGGATAGGCTGGCGGTGGCTTTCAGAATAGCATCTTTATCTGGAGCTTTGTTTTCTTGTTTCTTCTGTGATGAACAGAATAAACAGCAGTTAATAAAATATATGCATGTTTAAAAATAGGACTTCTTCCCAAAAACTGGACAGAGGACTTACCTTGTCTTCTGAACTAACGTCAGCCGTCTTTGGAGGGGTTGGTGGCGGTCTTTTCTTTATGAGCAGCAAAACATCTACAACATACATTAAACATGTTAGCTTCATGGAAAACTGTGGCAAACCACGGCAAACTGGAGAGACGCTACATACCTTTATCTTTGAGATTTTCATCAGCAACAGTTTTTGTGTCAGAGAGGACTCTTTCTGTAGCAGCATGAATAAGTTTATGATGTGTAAGGGTTTTGGGATCTTCTAGACTTCCATGTACACACTACAAATTAAGCACAAAACAAAACAACTCAGGCACAACCAGATAACTCATTGTAACTAATCACTTTCTTTGTTTTAAATATAATTCAGTTACTGTTATAAGTAGGACCAATAATGACAGACATTTGAAAAAGTTATTTAAAAGAAGAGAAAAAGGAAAAAAAACAAAACAAAAAAACCAAAAAAAACCCAAAACAACCGATGATCTAGATGACCAAGATCCTACACAGAAACAGTGGATTGAAAAACTTAAACACAATTTTTAAGTTGTACATGTCACAGTGTGCTAGTTATCTGCTTTGTAAATGGCCTGGTCATTAAAAAAATAAAATAATTAAACTAGTAACTAACTATTTTAACTAGAAATAGTACCATCTGCTTCTGCTTTCTGACAACTTTTAATGAAAGCGGTGTACTTTGTTTTTTTAATATAGATTATGGCAATGGTGCTGTTGGTCTATATGACTTATGCATTAAAATGGGTCTGACACCCCTGCAACAGAGAAAGCGACACCCCTGCAACAGAGCAAGCCAGATCCTCACAACACAGTTGCAGGAACAAGCAAATTTTCGAGTTTTGGTTATCAAAATAACTTTAGATCTATTTTCTCTTGATCAGCTTTAATCAGTTAACTACATCAGCTCTGA